>NC_048577.1:20774788-20859788 GCF_013265735.2 Oncorhynchus mykiss
TTTACTAACCCTTTTTATTCCTGCTGACTAATACTCCCCTTCCCTTCCTCCACTCAGGTCTTTACGTGATCCGGATACTCTCTCCCACACACACGCACGCACGCACACACACACACACACACACACTGTCCCAGACTCACAGGCTCAATAACAGACTCCCTCCCCTGCATTGCGTGTGTCTGATCTCACACTGTTCTCTCTCTCTCTTGCTCTCTTCCTCTGCCCTCGTTCTCTCTCTGTTCCCCTTTCTCCTTCATTCTCAGGATCCATCGCCTCTCGCTGTCACACACACACTCTTGTATACTCTCTTACATTCATATATCTCCCTGTCTCTCTCTCCCTCTTCTCTCTACCTCTCACTGGTTGGCTCATTGTGCAGGCAGCCCGTGCTCTGCAGCAGCAGCAGGCCGACTCTCGTGATGCGCTGCTAGTGACGGCCACAGCGTGGGAGGAGGATGGCACAGGGATGGAGCTCTCCCAGCTCCTCGACCGAATCAGGACGCAGTGCGACCGCCTCAGCCTCACCGGCCTAAGTCGAGTCCCAGATGACCGACACCCCGGCCTGGCCGCCGGCCCAAATCAAGTTCCATGCTCCGCTGCCGGGCCTAGCCGTTTTGGAGCCACACTCAGGCCCCGAGCCCATGGAGGATCTCTCCCACAGGTACGCAGTGTCCCACTGCCTTCGTCCCTCCGCATCTCATAATTTCCTTCCTTCCATCCATCCCTCTCTCTGTCTTTCCTTTCATCCTCCCTTGGCTCCCTGCCACCTAGTCACACCCTGATCATAGCTCACCTCGGCTGTTTCCAGGCAACGCAGTGACATGTGGTAAGATAAGAGGAGTTGGTTTAATTTTGATTTGTTGTACTGAATTAGGGTCTGAGGTCCGAGATGGGTGGTCTGAGGTCCGAGATGGGTTGTTCACCTCTCTCCCTCTTTCTCTCTCTCTCTCTCTCCTTCTCTTTATCTCTCCTTCCCTCTTCATCCTCATCACACACCACTCCACATACAGAAAGGTACCCGTGGACAATCCGTTACCTCCGAAGAAGAAAAGATACACTTTTACTGCGATATCGAAACGCTGCTCCACACAACCTCTTTAGATATCGATACGTCGTGAACCACAACCGCAGCATTGTAATACACCAACGGGCTTCTCTGATCTGTTTACTGCTAAGTCCTTATAAGGCATCAGCTGAGGACAGTCATCTTTTCAGTCTTTGAAATAGGAGCATTTGGATTTCAGTTGAGAAGGAGAACTTGCAATTGGCACAGCTGTTGTTTTTGACATCACATCGGATGGGGACAGTTTTACAGGCTTTGAAATAGTAGCATTTTGATTTCAGGGAATATGATATGTTTAGCAAATGGGCTATAGCTTCCTCTCATAGTGGTGTTGTTTTCAACAATAACGCAGCCCATCTAGTCAGTTTTGCTTATTGCCCATGAGATGATATTTCAGCTCATATTTCAGGTTTTGAAATAGGAGCATTTCAGTTTCAATTGAATATGGGGAATGGAATGAGTCACTCATCATGGCTGTCTTGTTTCCGTCTGGTCAGTTTTACCGTCTGGCTGCATCCCAATTGGCACCTTATTCCTTGGTTAGTGCACTACTTTTGACCAGGGCTCATAGGGCTCTGGTCTAAAGTAGTGCAATTTTTAGGGAATAGGGATCTATTTGGGATGCAGCCAGTGACTTTGATGTAACAGGCGTGATTAAGTACCTTGGCTGCAGGCAGGCAGCGACTGGTACTTCACCAGCGTCTGCTCTACAGAATGACTTTGTTTGTTGCCCTCCTAGTTAGAGCCCCTTTATGTGGACTGGAGTCTGGAGTGGAATACAGCCCTGTTACAGCCTGGTTCCAGATCTGTCGGCGAAGCAGAGTTGGCTGAAGCACATACAGTGCATTCGGAAAGTATTCAGACCCCTTGACTTTTTCCACATTTTGTTACGTTACAGCCTTATTCTAAATGAGATGACTTTTTTTCTTTTTTTTATCCTCATCAATCTTCACACAATACCCCATAATGACAAAGTAAAACAGGTTTGTAGAAAATGTTGCAAATGTATTAAAAATAAAAACAGAAATACCTTATTTACATAAGTATTCAGACCCTTTGCTATGAGACTTGAAATTGAGCTCAGGTGCATCCTGTTTCCATTGACCATCCTTGAGATGTTTCTACAACTTGATTGGAGTCCAACTGTGGTAAATTCAATTGATTGGACATGATTTGAAAAGGCACATATCTGTCTATATAAGGTCCCACATTTGACAGTGCATGTCAGAGCAAAACCAAACCATGAGGTCGAAAGAATTGTCCGTAGAGCTCCGAGACAGGATTGTGTCGAGGCATAGATCTGGGGAAGCCAGTCCTCAGTAAAAGGCACATGAAAGCCCGCTTGGAGTTTGCCAAAAGGCACCTAAAGGACTCTCAGACCATGAAACCAAGATTGAACTCTTTGGCCTGAATGCCAAGCATCCCGTCTTACTTCCCTACAGTGAAGCATGGTGGTGGCAGCGTCATGTTGTGGGTATGTTTTTCAGCGGCAGGGACTGGGAGACTAGTCAGGACCGAGGGAAAGTTGAACAGAGCAAAGTACAGAGATATCCTTGATGAAAACCTACTCCAGAGTGCTCAGGACCTCAAACTGGGGCAAAGGTTCACCTTCCAACAAGACAACAACCCTAAGCACACAGCCAAGACAATAGAGTGGCTTCAGGATAAGTCTCTGAATGTCCTTGAGTGGCCCAGCCAGAGCCTGAACTTGAACCCGATTTAACATTTCTGGAGAGACCTGAAAATAGCTGTGCAGCGACGCTCCCCATCCAACCTGACAGAGCTTGAGAGGATCTGCAGAGAAAAATGGGAGAAACTCCCCAAATACAGGTGTGTCAAGCTTGTCGCGTCATACCCAAGAAGGCTCAAGGTAATAACCAAAGGTGCTTCAACAAAGTACTCAGTAAAGGGTCTGAATACTTAGGTAAATGTCCTATTTTCAAAATGTCTAAGTCTAAAAAAACTGTTTTTGCTTTCTCATCATCTTCGTGTGAAGATTGACGAGGACATTTTTTTGAATCCATTTTAGAATAGGGCCTTAGTGGGAATCTGAATACTTCCCGAATGCACTGTACATACTGTATGGGACGAGGCTAACTAGCTATTATGTTATCCTTCTTACTGTAAAATGACTGGTTACGGTTAACATTTACAATAATTGCCCCTAATATGTTCTTGTTTACACGGTAATTACAGAGTAATATTATGATGTCCACAGGTTTGAGGAATCCATTGAGCACAAGTGTCAGTTTCATGTTTAACTAACAAACTTGATTCAACGTGTTTGTGCCCTGTGGGAATCTGTGGGGGAAAATTATTACAGGTAGATTTATAAAGGTGTGAAGCTTATTTACAATGTTTCATCAAGTTTAAGTCATTTAAGTCATTAGAGTTGTTCTACTTTGTGTACCTGCACAGAGTCCTCTGGCTCTGTGCCAATGTGTGAGAGTGCCAGTTTTTATGGGTGTGTGTGGGTACCAGTTTTTATGAGTGTGTGCGGGTGGCAATTTGTATGAGTGTGTGTGTGTCCCTGAGTTCCATGTGAACTGTTCCTGTTTGTGTGTGTCAGCATCCATCTCCATCAGAACTTAGTAGGGTAGGTGCGTGCATGCGTACTTCCGTGCGCACCTGTAGGTGTATGTGTGTGTGTTATATGACCTCTTTCTCACTCCCCCAGCTCAATGCAGAAGAGGCAGCATGGGCCCAGGTGAACCTCGGAGGGACTGCCCTCAGGGAGGCGCAGGCAGAGCTGGCCGAGGCCAGGAAACAGTGGCACTGCCTGCAGGTGGAGATCGAGTCCCTACATGCTCTGGTGAGCACACACACACACACACACACATGCACAGACACACACACACACCACCATAAGCTTAGCATTGCGGCAGACAAACACCCATGGATCAGTAGAGTGGATCAGTAGAGTATGGAGAACATTCAACTTGATTGATTCTGAAAGCACTATTGGGGATTCTTTCACTCTTATACTCTTGCCTCTTCCCCCTCGACCCCTCTCACTCTCTCTTCTGTTCCACTTTCTGTGTCATCCTCTCATCACCTTTTGTCCCTATCCACCCTCTCCTCTATCATATTCCCTCTTTCCCCTCTACACTGTCCTCCCTCTCCATCGCTGTGCTCCACCTTCTCCATCCCCTCTCTGCTCTCTCTCCCCTCTCCATTTTTACAATTATTTAATCTCTCTGATCCTGCTATTTCCCCTCTCCCCTCCATCTCCTCTCCCCTCTCTCCTCCATCTCCATCTCCTCTCTACTCTCACCTCTCTCCTCTCTTCTTTCTCCTCTACCCTTTCCTCCATCTCCTCTCCCCTCTCTCCTCCATCTCCTCTCCCCTCTCTCCTCCATCTCCTCCATCTCCTATCCCCTCTGTCCTCCATCTCCTCTCCCCTCTCTAATACTTCTCCTCTCCCCTCTCTAATACTTCTCCTCTCCCCTCTCTCCTCCATCTCCCCTCCATCTCCTCTCCACTCTCTCCATCTCCTCTACCCTCTCTCCTCTATCCCCTCTCCCCTCTCACCTCCTCTGCCCCCTCCTCTATCTCCTCTGTCCGCTCTCTCCCTTTTCATCTGCTCTCTCTGTCCCACATCATTTTCTCCTGTCCACCCTCTCTCCTCTCTCCCCCGTCCTTCCCTTCCCCAGGAGAAAGGTCTGGAGAGTTCCCTCCACCACACCCAGTGTCAGTACTCCAGCCAGCTGCAGGGCCTGTCCCAGGTCATCCAGGGTCTGGAGGGCGAGCTGGAGCAGGTGAGGGGCGGCCTGGCCACGCAGCGAGAGCGCCATGGCCAGCTGCTCAATACCAAGATGAGGCTGGAGAAAGAGATCGCCACCTACAGGCGCCTGCTGGAGCGCGAGGAGGGCAGGTGAGGTGGCTAACGGTCACAGACAGGGGCTATATGGGCCCTCAACAAAAATGTTGCACTAAAAATGAAATAGGATGCCATTTGGTACAGATCCTGGGGCAGATGTAGCAGAGGAGGTTTGGTGAACTACATGGTGACGAGTAACCTTCCCTGAGATTTGACATGTGGAACTGTAACCCCCAGAGCAAAAGGCTTTACTCTAGAATGGAGCAGCTGAGCTAGATTCGATTTCTGGTCAATTACACAGACATAAACTCAGCAAAAAAAGAAAAGTCCCTTTTTCAGGACCCTGCCTTTCAAAGATAATTCGTAAAAATACAAATAACTTCACAAATCTTCATGCTTGTTCATTGAACCATAAACAATTCATGAACATGCACCTGTGGAACGGTCTTTAAGACACTAACAGCTTACAGACAGTAAGCAATTAAGGTCACAGTTATGAAAACTTAGGACACTAAAGAGGCCTTTCTACTGACTCTGAAAAACACAAAAAGAAAGATGCCCAGGGTCCCTGCTCATCTGCGTGAATGTGCCTTAGGCATGCTGCAAGGAGGCATGAGGACTGCAGATGTGGCCAGGGCAATAAATTGCAATGTCCGTACTGTGAGACGCCTAAGACAGTGCTACAGGGAGACAGGACAGACAGCTGATCGTCCTCGCAGTGGCAGACCACGTGTAACAACACCTGCACACCTGCGGGACAGGCACAGGATGGCAACAACAACTGTCCGAGTTACACCAGGAACGCACAATCCCACCCTCAGTGCTCAGACTGTCCGCAATAGGCTGAGAGAGGCTGGACTGAGGGCTTGTAGGCCTGTTGTAAGGCAGGTCCTCAGCAGACATCACCGGCAACAATGTCGCCTATGGGCACAAACCCACCGTCGCTGGACCAGACAGGACTGGCAAAAGGTTTTTTTTTTTTTTTTGTCTCACCAGGGGTGATGGTCGGATTCGTGTTTATCGTCGAAGGAATGAGCGTTACACCGAGGTTACACTGGAGGGGGATCGATTTGGAGGTGGAGAAAGGTCCACTCTGTCATGGTCTGGGGCGGTGTGTCACAGCATCATCGCTGTGCGCTACAGGGAAGACATCCTCCTCCCTCATGTGGTACCCTTCCTGCAGGCTCATCCTGACATGACCCTCCAGCATGACAATGCCACCAGCCATACTGCTCGTTCTGTGGATGATTTCCTGCAAGACAGGAATGTCAGTGTTCTGCCATGGCCAGCAAAGAGCCCGGATCTCAATCCCATTGAGCACGTCTGGGACCTGTTGAATCAGAGGGTGAGGGTTAGGGCCATTCCCCCCAGAAATGTCCGGGAACTTGATGCAGGTGCCTTGATGGAAGAATGGGGTAACATGTCACAGCAAGAACTGGCAAATCTTGTGCAGTCCATGAGGAGGAGATGCACTGCAGTACTTAATGCAGATGGTGGCCACACCAGATACTGACTGTTAGGGACACATTATTCCATTTCTGTTATTCACATGTCTGTGGAACTTGTTCAGTTTACGTCTCAGTTATGTTCATACAAATATTTACACATGTTAAGTTTGCTGAAAATAAACGCAGTTGACAGGGAGAGTTTCTTTTTTTTTGCTGAGTTTAGATGCACACAGATGAATACGCACCTACTAAGGGTGAGATAGCTGATATGAAGGTATAACGTGATATTGTGAAATTACATTTTAAAACAGTTTCATGCTACAGGGCATATTCACAGCAATGAGCTGGCAGGTCTTTATCCTTAAACCGCAAACCTGAACTATAAATAAGAACCGTAAAGCTCTGAGAGGTATAAAATGAATGAAGACGGATGAAATAAACAGGCAGGATAAGCTTTCGTACAACATTAAAATGTCCAAACAGAAATTGTATCACATTGAAGTTCTTAAATTAATAACAAGACGGTGAAGAAATGTGAAGGTTTTTTGCTCGAGAAACTTTTTGAGGGCACTATACATTTGAAAGAAAAGGCATCGAAAGTGAAGGTCGTGAATCATTAGTCAGTATGAGAAAGATGATCTCAGGATCTGTGAGGACATGAGGAAGGGCGGAGACCCTCTTAAGTTGCATGAACTCTCCTTCACTTTGCAAATGAACCAGAATGAAGATGCCCCAGTTGCTTTTAACAGAACATGAAAACTATGCTATAAAAACTCCCCAATGAGGGTCCCACGCCCTATAATGACCCATATTTTGTTTCCCATGCACATTCAGACAGTCAAAAACGTATCACCAAACACATCAAATTCATACAGTTGTAGTTGGAAGTTTACATACACTTAGGTTGGAGTCATTAAAACTCATTTTTCAACCACTCCACAAATTTCTTGTTAATTAACAAACTATAGTTTTGGCAAGTCGGTTAGGACATCTACTTTGTGCATGACTCAAGTAATTTTTCCAACAATTGTTTACAGACAGATTATTTCACTTATAATTCACTGTATCACAATTCCAGTGGGTCAGAAGTTTACATACACTAAGTTGACTGTGCCTTTAATTAAACAGCTTGGAAAATTCCAGAAAATAATGTCATGGCTTTAGAAGCGTCTGATAGGCTAATTGACATCATTTGAGTCAATTGGAGGTGTTGCTGTGGATGTTTTTCAAGGTGTACCTTTATACTCAATGCCTCTTTGCTTGACATCATGGGAAAATCAAAAGAAATCAGCCAAGACCACCCCAACCGTGAAGAACAGGGGTGGCAGCATCATGTTGCTTTGCTGCAGGAGGGACTGGTGCACTTCACAAAGTAAAATTATGTGGATATATTGAAACCACATCTCAAGACATCAGTCAGGACGTTAAAGCTTGGTCGCAAATGGGTCTTCCAAATTGACAAAGACCCCAAGCATACTTCCAAAGTTGTGGCAAAATGGGTTAAGGACAACAAAATCAAGGTATTGGAGTGGCCATCACAAAGCCCTAACCTCAACCCTATAGAAGATTTGTGGGCAGAACTGAAAAAGTGTGTTTGAGAGCAAGGAGGCCTACAAACCTGACTCAGTTACACCAGCTCTGTCAGGAGGAATGGGCCAAAATTCACCCAACTTATTGTGGGAAGCTTGTGGAAGGCGATCAGAAACGTTTGACCCAAGTTAAACAATTTAAAGGCAATGCTACCAAATACTAATTGAGTGTATGTATAACTTCTGCCCCACTGGGAATGTGATGAAAGAAATAAAAGCTGAAATAAATAATTCTCTCAAATATTATTCTGACATTTCACATTCTTAAAATAAAGTGGTGATCCTAATTGACCTAAGACAGGGAATTTTTACTTGGATTAAATGTCAGGAATTGACTGCGATTACTTACCACGGACTAGCAGAATCATTTCTTTCACGACTCTTTCACGACTCTAATGAGCCTGACGCGAAGGATGTACTGATTCCTCGGGAACATGCCCCAATCCCTTTGATCTGCGTGAAGAGGAGGCGGAGAAAGACGGGCCGAAGAGCGGGCTGCCTTCTGAGAATTCGTAGGTGATCGAATAAACCCCCACTTCCCTCCATTCTGCTAGCAAACGTGCAATCCTTGGAGAATAAGATCGACGAGTTATGTGGAAGATTAAACTACCAACGGGACATTAAAAATTGTAACATCTTATGCTTCATGGAGTCGTGGCTGAACGACGACAATATCAACATACAGCTGGCTGGTTATACGATGTACCGGCAGGATAGAACAGCGGTGTCTGGTAAGACAAGGGCCGGCGGACTATGTATTTTTGTAAATAACAGCTGGTGCACGATATCTAAGGAAGTCTCGAGCTATTGCTCGCCTGAGGTAGAGTATCTCATGATAAGCTGTAGACCACACTAACTACAGAGAGATCTGTATTCTTTGTAGCTGTTTACATACCACCACTGTCAGAGGCTGGCACTAAGACATCATTGAATGATCTGCATAAGCAAACAAGAAAACGCTCACCCAGAGGCGGCGCTCCTAGTACCCGGGGACTTCAATGCAGGGAAACTTAAATACATTTTACCAAATTTCTATCAGCATGTTAAATGTGCAACCAGAGGAAAAATAACTCTGGACCACCTATAACTCCACACACAGAGACGCATACAAAGCTCTCCCTCACCCTCCATTTGGCAAATCTGACCATAATTCTATCCTCCTGATTCCTGCAAAAAATTAAAGCAGGAAGCACCAGTGACAAGATCAATAAAAAAGTGTTCAGATGAAGCAGATGCGAAGCCACAGGACTGTTTTGCAGTACAGACAGGAATATATTCCTCGATTCCTGCAATGGCATTGTGGAGTACAGAACATCAGTCATTGGATTCATCAATAAGTGCATCGATGACGTTGTCCCCACAGTGACCGCACGTACATACCCCAACCAGAAGCCATGGATTATAGGCAGGATCCGCACTGAGCTAAAGGCTAGAGCTGCCGCTTTCAAGGAGTCGGACTCTAACCCGGAAGCTTATAAGAAATACCGCTATGGCCTCTGACGAACCATCAAGCAGGCAAAGTGTCAATTGAGGACTAAGATCCAATCGTAATACACCGGCTCTGACTCTCATCGGATGTGGCAGGGCTTGCAAACCATTACAGACTACAAAGAGAAGCACACCCGAGAGCTTCCCAGTGACATGAGCCTACCAGATGAGCTAAACTACTTCAATACTCGCTTTGAGGCAAAGAACACTGAAACATGCATGAGAGCACCAGCTATTCCGGGAAGACTGTGTGATCACGCTCTCTGCAGCCAATGTGAGTAAGATCTTTAAACAGGTCAACATTCACAAGGCCGCAGGACCAGATGGATTACCAGGACGTGTACTGCGAGCATACGCTGACCAACTGACAAGTGTCTTCACTGACATGTTCAACCTCTCCCTGTCCGAATCTGTAATACCAACATGTTTAACCTGTTGCGACGACCAAACCCGGATCCGGGATTCTATTTATAGACCTAAGCTCATTACCATAACGCAACGTTAACTATTCATGAAAATCGCAAATGAAATGAAATAAATATGCTAGCTCTCAAGCTTAGCCTTTTGTTAACAACACTGTCATCTCAGATTTTCAAAATATGCTTTTCAACCATAGGAAAACAATAATTTGTGTAACAGTAGCTAGCTAGCGTAGCATTTAGCGTTAGCATTAGCGTTAGCATTAGCGTTAGCATTTAGCAGGCAACTATCACAAAAACAAGTAAAGCCTTCAAATAAAATAACTTACCTTTGAAGAACTTCTGATGTTTTCAATGAGGAGACTCTCAGTTAGATAGCAGATGCTCCGTTTTTCCAAAAAGATTCTTTGTGTATTAGAAATAGCTCCGTTTTGTACATCACATTTGGCTACCAAAAAAAAAAAAAAAAAAAAAAAAAAAAAACGAAAATTCAGCCCTCAAAACGCAAACTTTTTTCCAAATTAACTCCATAATATCGACTGAAACATGGCAAACGTGGTTTAGAATCAATCCTCAAGGTGTTTTTCCACATATCTCTTCAATGATATATCCTTCGTGGAAGCCTGGTTTCTCCTTGCTCTCAAATGGAAAAATAATTGCACCTGGCTTTACGCTCCAATTTCGACGCAGGGACACCAGGCGGACACTTGGAAAATGTAGTCTCTTATGGTCAATCTTCCAATGATATGCCTACAAATACGTCACAATGCTGCTAACACTTTGGGGGAACGACAGAAAGTGTAGGCTCATTCCTTGCGCAATCACAGCCATATAAGGAGACAATGGAAAACAGAGCTTCAGAAATTCTGCTCATTTCCTGGTTGACGCATCATCTTGGTTTCGCCTGTAGAATGAGTTCTGGGGCACTTACAGACAATATCTTTGCAGATTCTGAAACTTCAGAGTGTTTTCTTTCAAAAACTGTCAAGAATATGCATAGTCGAGCATCTTTTCGTGACAAAATATCGCGCTTAAAACGGGAATGTTTTTTATCCAAAAATGAAATAGCGCCCCTAGAGATCAAAGAGGTTAAAGCAGACCACCATAGTGCCTGTGCCCAAGAACACTAAGGTAACCTGCCTAAATGACTACTGACCCGTAGCACTCACATCTGTAGCCATGAAGTGCATTGAAAGGCTGGTAATGGCTCACATCAACATCATCATCCCAGAAACCCTAGACCCACTCCAATGTACATGCCACCCTAACAGATCCACAGATGATGCAATCTCTATTGCACTCCACACTGCCCTTTCCCACCTGGACAAAAGGAACACCTATGTGAGAATGCTATTCATTGACTACAGCTCAGCTTTCAACACCATAGTGCCCTCAAAGCTCATCAATAAAGTAAGGACCCTGGGACTAAACACCACCCTCTGCAACTGGATCCTGGACTTCCTGATGGGCCGCCCGCAGGTGGTAAAGATAGGTAACAACACATCCGCCACGCTGATCCTCAACACAGGGGGCCCTCAGGGGTGCGTACTCAGTCCCCTCCTGTACTCTCTGTTCACTCATGACTGCACGGCCAGGCACGACTCCAACACCATCATTAAATTTGCAGATGACACAACAGTGGTAGGCCTGATCACTGACAACGACGAGACAGCCTATAGGGAGGAGGTCAGAGACCTGGATGTGTGGTGCCCAGACAACAACCTCTCCCTCAATGTGATCAAGACAAAGGAGATGATTGTGGACTCCTGGAAAAGGAGAACCGAGCATGCCCCCATTCTCATCGACGGGGCTGCAGTGGAGCAGGTCGAGTGCTTGAAGTTCCTTGGTGTCCACATCACCAACAAACTGACATGGTCCAATTACACCAAGACAGTCGTGAAGAGGGAACGACAAAACCTATTCCCCCTAATCCTGGCTGGTTGCATCACTGCCTGGTATGGCAACTGCTCAGCCTCCGACCGCAAGGCACTACAGAGGGTAGCGCGAACGGACCGGTACATCACTGGGGCCAAGCTTCCTGATATCCAGGACCTCTACCACGCATTGTCAGAGGAAGGCATTAAACATGGTCAAAGACTCCAGCCCCCCTAGTCATAGACTGTTCTCTCTGCTACCGCACAGCAACCGGTACCGGAGCGCCAAGTCTAGGTCCAAGAGGCTTCTAAACAGCTTCTACCCCCAAGCCATAAGACTCCTGAACATCTAGTCAAATGGCTACCCAGACTATTTGCATTGTCCCCCACCCCTCTCCCCCTCTTTACACCACTGCTACTCTCTGTTGTAATCTATGCATAGTCACTTTAATAACTCTAGCTACATGTACATACTACCTCAACTAACCGGTGCCACTGCACATAGATCCTGTAGTGGTATATAGTCCTGTATATAGTCTCGTTATTGTTATTTTACTGCTGCTCTTTAATTACTTGATACTTTTATCTCTTATTCTTATCTGTATTTTTTTGAAACTGCATTGTTGGTTAGGGGCTCGTAAGTAAGCATTTCACTGTGAGGTCTACACCTGTTGTATTCGGCGCATGTGACTAATAAAATTGGATTGGATTTGAAAATGAGCTTAAAGGATGAAGGTCATTTAAAAACGGATTCCTCATATTTTAGCCCCTTTGTTTCTCTGTCCAAACAACTAGATTTACGTGTTGAGTCTTTCTCTTTTGTTGAGGAGTGTGACAGATGTTCTTTCTTTACTGTTGCAGCTGCATAGAGAATCAAAAATAATTGCAGGTTGAGACAGAGATGTTCTGGTGGTGAGTCAATATAATTGCGAAACTGTTGGTTACTGGAAATTCACCAGGAGTGTGCTAATGTACACTGAGTGTACAAAACACTTAGGACACCTGCTCTTTCCATGACATAGTCTGACTCGGTGAATCCAGGTGAAAGCTATGATCTCTTATTGATGGCACTTGTTAAATCCACTTCAATCAATGTTGATGAAGGAGAGGAGACGGCTTAAAGAAGGATTTTTAAGCCTTGAGCAGGGTATGGTAGGTGCCAGGTTTGTGTCAAGAACTGCAACGCTGCTGGGTTTTTCAAGATTTAAGAATGGTCCACAACTGTGAGAAGCATTGGAGTCAACATGGGCCAGCATCCCTGTGGAATGCTTTTGACACCTTGTAGAGTCCAAGGGGTGGGGGCGGGGGATGTGTTCTTAATGTTTTGTACACTCAGTGTATTTACTTACATACAATACAGGCATCCAGGCAGGAAGGCAGACAGGCATGCAGGAAAACAGGCAGACAGACAGACATGCAGAAAGACAGGCAGACAGACAGATAGACGGGCAGGCAGGCAGGCAGGCAGACAGACAGACAGACAGACAGACAGACAGACAGACAGACAGACAGACAGACAGGCAGGCAGGCAGGCAGGCAGGCAGGCAGGAAGGCAGACAGACAGGCAGGCAGGCAGGCAGGCAGACAGACAATACAGACTCATTTCTCTGCGTTGTGTGTACAGATATAAGACCGTTTTAAACTACCAGATGTTCTGTACCAGACATCCCCACATTCACCTCTTCACCTCATGGCTTTCGGGTCCCTGAGATCTTTAATGTCGTTTCCTCTTAACATTTATTACGGAAGATTCCATTCAATTTACAGGCCTAAAGTTTATACTCAGTTATCATCACTGGGGCATTCACAGGCTGGTCACACGAATGCATTCAAGCACAGACAGTTCACAGCCATTATGTTTGTACATCGCAGATCTGTCCCTCAATTTAGCACACTCACCCCAGCAGGCCTCATAATTATGTTTTTAGTACCACCTTTTATTGATCTGGGAGGTGCTCCGCAGGATCTAGTTTTATGACCATCCAGGTTGAGTAAGGTGACGCTCGATGATGCATCCTAGATCTTCTACTAGTCTATTGGATTCAGATCTATGTTCTCAGAAGATCACAATGCACTTGCTCAACTCAAGATGCCAAGCTCCTTATTGTATCAATCTGCTCTGTCATGTCATATCATGATTAGGATGTGCTGACAACACTATAAGATATCCTTCCGCCAGGCAATTTCTTTGAGTGTACGGAAATGGCTAAAGTTATCCCATCAAATATGTAGACAGCATCTGAGACAGCTGCCGAAGGAGTGTCCCCCCTCACAGATTCCATTGAGTCCTACTCACCATGTTTTCTCATCTGTTCACAGGTACCCAGGTGGGCGTAACGGACAGGTCATGGGGCTACGGCGCTGGAGGGGCCCCATAAGAGAGCCAGGCTCCATAGGGGAGGAGCCCAAGGAGAATGGAGTGGAGGAGAATGGCTTCAGTGACCCCGCAGTAACCCCTGAGGAGCCACTGTCCGAGCCCCTGCCTGAGAGACCCCAGCAGTGGTCTGTGACAGAGAACAGCCTGAGGAGGAGCCCTGCACTAACGCTGTATAGGCAACAGAGCCTGGTCATCCTTACAGGTGGGTGACGTGGTCAGACACATACACACACAGAATGGTACACACATATTCATGTTAATAGTCATACACACTCGTATACACACAATCAGGCAGGAATACCATACACACACATTCAGTATGCTAAATACACTATATATAAAAACATTTGTGGATTCGGATATTTCAGCCACACCCGTTGTTGACAGGTGTATAAAATGGAGCGTACAGCCATGCAATCTCCATAGACAAACATTGGCAGTAGAAAGGCCTTACTGAAGAGCTCAGTGACTTTCAATGTGGCACCTTCATAGGATGCCACCTTTCCAACAAGTCAGTTTGTCAAATTTCTCGCCTGCTAGGGCTTCCCCGGTCAATTGTAAGTGCTGTTATTGTGAAGTGGAAATGTCTCGGAGCAACAACGGCTCAGCCGCGAAGTGGTAGGCAACACAAGCTCACAGAACGAGACCACCGAGTGCTAAAGCGCATAGCGCGTAAAAATCATCTGTCCTCGGTTGCAACACTCACTACCAAGTTCCAAACTGCCTCTGGAGGCAACGTCAGCACAAGATCTGTTCGTCGGGAGCTTCATGAAAAGGGTTTCCATGGCTGAGCAGCCGCACTCGCACACAAGCCTAAGATCACCATGCGCAATGCCAAGCATTGGCTGGAGTGGCGTAAAGCTTGCCGCCATTGAACTCTGTAGCATCAAAAACGCGTTCTCTTCTCTGGAGTGATGAATCACGCTTCACCATCTAACAGTCCTACGGATGAATCTGGGTTTGGCGAACAGTACCTGCCACAAAGTGTAGTGCAAACTGTAAAGTTTGGTGGAGGAGGAGTAATGGTCTGGGGCTGTTTTTCATGGTTTGGGCTAGGCCCCTTAGTTCCAGTGAAGGGAAATCTTAACGCTACAGCATTCAATAACATTCTAGATGATTCTGTGCTTCCAACTTTATGGAAACAGTTTGGGGAAGGCCTTTTCCTGTTCCGGTATGACAATGCCCCCGTGCACAAAGCGAGGGTCATACAGAAATGGTCTGTCGAGATCTGTGTGGAAGAACTTGACTGGACTGCACAGAGCCCTGACCTCAACCCCATCAATCACCTTTGGTATGAATTGGAACACCGACTGTGAGCCAGTCCTAATCGCACAACATCCGTGCCCGACCTCACCAATGCTCTTGTTGCTGAATTGAAGCAAGTCTCCCTAGCAATGTTACAACACCTAATGGAAAGCCTTCCCAGAAGAGTGGAGGCTGTTATAGCAGCAAAGGGGGGACCGACTCCATATTAATGTCCATGATTTTGGAATGAGATGTTCGATGAGCAGGTGTCCACATACTTTTGGTCATGTAGCGTATGTGTGTGTAACCAATCAAATTTCTGTTTGATTTGAGTATGTGTTTTATGTGCAGAGCCAGAGAGAGACAATGATCTGAGGATTTCCACAGTGAAGACCCAGGAGATCCTCCAAGGCAACGTGGTGAGGGAGAGTGCAGAGGGCACTGGCACCGTGGAGTAAGTATTTATCAGACCTAGGGCTGTTGCGGTGACCGTATTACCGCCACACTTGTGCTGAGTACACTGTACCAACCAGGATGGGAACGGCCGCATAAATATGTTTGCTTTCAGAGTCATCGTCGCCCTTGCGCTTGAGCCAGTTGTTTTACTAACTGTGTCATCTCGTAAACTTTCCTTGACTTTGAATTAGATACTTATCACAATTAACTGTTCAGAAGGCATGTACATCAGTGTGTGTTTGGGAAGGGTTCTCTGACTTATACCTTTTACTGGAAAAGTCCCACCCATACAATCATATAGGACCAATCATTAGTTAGAGATACCACATTAGGATTTACCCCAGGTTTACTGTGGCCAGGGTACACTTCACAACACCAGCTTTGTTAAGGAATGTTTGTTTGATTGTTTCCAATACGTGTACTCTACGTTTCTAGTTGTAGTCTAGCATGTCCCTCTAATCACTCTGACATCAATAAAAATTTATTTCAAAATCTAATCACACTTCATGAGAGCCCATGAGCTCATGTTGCGCAACATTTCTATTGGCTATGCAATTGTGTGAGAAAACAGAGTGATGGCCTCTATTAAAAATAGCATCCCATCAGATTGTATAGGCTCGGCCTACTATATATTTTTCTCAACTTTCCTAATATTAAGCACATTGCTTCTCTTTACAACAGTATAGCCTACCTGGCTAGCATATACAAATTACCACGGGACAATCATCCTCCGTTCGCTATTTAAGTGCATAGATGACATGTATTTTTTCCCCTGCCAGTTTCGGGACAAGTGCATAATGATGGTCCATTCTGAATCAAAACTAATTTCACACATATATTATTTAGTATATGGTAAGACAAGATTAAATCAGGAATAGTCTGATGGGTGACAATATTTGCCTATCACTTGAACTGAATTATATATTATCACTTGTGAATGATGCCTAGCGTGTGGCAAGAAACAAGGCCTTTTTTTCCATCTTTTTCAAACCATAGTCGCACAACTCATGTAGTCTATATCTTAAAGATGCCAAATAACTTCTTAAAATTAAGCACATCAATCCACTTTACAAGGGGTGTAAGAGTCCAACTGTCATACATAGGCAGCGAATGTGTTTCAAGTTTGGGAAAGATCCTTTTCACCATAAAGATGCACTTCTATAATAAAAGCATGCATAATCGCATTTGCGGTCACTTTTGATCATGGTGTTTTCCTCATAATGAAACATTCGTGCTTATAGCCTACTGCCGTGTGCGCATTGCTGCGCTTATAATGTGAAGAAATAGCCTAATAGTTTATCAACATTTTAAGCTAAATGTTCTGATCTGTTGCATCAGCCTCATTGCGTAGTGGTTGCATTCATTTGGAATCTATCACATCCCACAACTGTCCCAGACTATGTTTGGAATATTTATTTATTGCACAGAACAGAAAACAAAAATAAATGTGGACAGTTCTTCCAATATCTTCAATATGCACCTCGGAATTGGATAAGGACGCGTGCACTTGCGTCCCCGATGTGTCTGTCTACACTTGTAGCCTGTGAGAAAGACCCGATCACGTGATGGAGAGCCATGTGAGTGAGAAGTGCTTCGGAGCACGTAGCACTTAGAGAAAAGGGAATTTGAATTATTATATTGAGCCCAAGGGCACAACGGTCACTGGCCCGCAAAAGGCCTGGATTTTTTAAGAGTGCATTACGGTCACACAAAGGGGATGCCGCTGGGAAATTCGAGGCATTATCAAGTGCTTGTCAAATTGTGAATGAGAGACTGATGAAGTGTGTACAGCCTGTGCAAAAATAACTAAGCAGAGCTCATGCCTTTCAAGCAACTTTTTTTCAAATCATCATTAGTGGCATCATGCAGCCTTCCAATGTATTAAAAATCAAAACATATAGCCCAACGTTTGAAGAACTAAAGGTACATTAAAAACTAAATTAAGAATATAGGAGTACCTATTTCTTTGTTAACTGCTCAACACAGAATAGCTGCATATGCGCACTCCCTCGAATCATTTGGAGAAAATATAATTTCTATTTTATTCAGCTTTATTCTATTGTATTCTTCATACTATAAAATAATATAAAATAATGCCACGGGGAATTCTAAGCAAATCTTGTCTGCTAAATGAACTAGTGTAGCCCACAGTCATATGGCATAGCCAGATCAGGGCCTAACATAAGGTCAACTTACGTATGCTATTCTGTTTTCATGAAATAGGCAAAAAAATACATTTTCATATCATGTTTCTTTATACCTGTCTAAAATAAAGAATGGATTTATTGTTAAGGTGTAGGCTATATTACATGGATTTATTGTTAAGGTGTAGGCTATATTACATGGATTTATTAGACTTTTTAAAATTGAGATGTTCTGAAGGTCTGCATCAGTGGCTCATGTGTGGAAGCCAGCAGATGCTAAGTGTGTTTAGGTTAATTAATGGTCAGTTACCGTGAGACCGGCAGTTATTGGCTGACAATCACCGGATGACGAAATTTCATGATCGCCACGTCCCTAATCAGACCTATTAATCATGATTGTTGACCCAGTGTCACCGCCTGATTCAGTAAGTGTGAAAAGTAATCGTTCCTGAGTGTCAACTACAGTGAAGGGAGCAGGGATGCTTTACATATGTTATTCAAGAGACCATTATGGGATATCTTTTCAAACTGTCAAATTAGGTATTCTAAATATAATTCAGGACACATTTTTTTACCACTTTCGGTAGCAGCTGAACATATCTTTCACATGAACCACCTTTCCGTGTGTATTGTCTTTGTTAGACTAAAGATGACACCAATAGACACTTTCATTTTCCCTCCCTTAGCGACATCTAGTCCGAGAGACAAGATGTGCAGACACGCACAGGGAAGTACCTCTGCATGCCTAAGCCAGGAGTGATTAACAGCAGTTTATTCAGTTACGAAATGTGGCATAAATTTGGCATGCGCTCTCGGTCTGGGGGTTGTTGGGAATCTTTCTCATTGAGAGACATTCCTTAATGAGCTCCATTAGATGTGGAGACACCGGCGTTTCCCAAGAGGGAGTGGCGTCTGTCATTCCTACATTCTTTGTGCACACATCAGGTGTTAAAACCACACACTGTACCAAACGGGATGGGAACGGCCGCATAAATATGTTTGCTTTCAGAGTCATCGTCGCCCTGGTGCTTAAAAGCCTGTTGTTTTACTAAC
Organism: Oncorhynchus mykiss; assembly: GCF_013265735.2. Lineage (NCBI taxonomy): Eukaryota > Metazoa > Chordata > Actinopteri > Salmoniformes > Salmonidae > Oncorhynchus > Oncorhynchus mykiss. Next base: position 20,793,765 of record NC_048577.1, read on the forward strand.
TGTGTCATCTCGTAAACTTTCCTTGACTTTGAATTAGATACTTATCACAATGAACTGTTCATGAGGCATGTACAATCAGTGTGTGTTTGGGAAGGGTTCTCTGACATACCTTTTACTGTAAAAGTCCCACCCATACAATCATATAGGACCAATCATCAGTTAGAGATACCATATTAGGATTTACCCCAGGTTTACTGTGGCCAGGGTACACTTCACAACACCAGCTTTGTTAAGGAATGTTTGTTTGTTTCTAAACATGTACTCTACGCTTCTAGTTGCCGTCTAGCATCTATTGCCTTTTAAAACCGAACCCATTGTTTCCCCAACCCCCCAGGACGGACAGGATCGACAAGGTGATTAAGCAGTGGGAGGGCTCCTTCTTCAAGGGGAACCCCAAGCTGCGGAAGAAGTCGGTGTCGCTACGATTCGACCTGCACATGGCGACTGCAGACGAGGGCTGCGCCCAGACCAAGCAGGATAGCCTGCCCGACGTGGAGGTCCGCCTGGTGATGAAGAGGTCCCGCAGTATCCCCACCATCGCGGCAAATGTCGAGGCAACAGTATAGTCGACGCAACAGTATGCCCATCCTTGATGGGTGATATCATCATTGAATTGCCTCCCTCATAAATGTTGTGATCTGGCAACAGCATCCCTACCCTTGACAGTGATATCACCGTGATATCAGCATTGCTTCCCATTGACCTAGGCTGAAGACGGGAAGGTTAAGACAATTAAGACATTCCATGCGAAAGCGTTCAAAATATAAAACACATTCATGGGACCGACCAGGTCCATTAATAACTATTAGCGCCATTGCTAACTAGCAACACTGGTCCCATGAATTGCAAAGAGTTATGAAATATTATAAACTGGTGGTTCGAGCCCTGAATGCAGATTGGCTGACAGCTGTGGTATATCAGAAGATATACCACAGGAATGATAACATTTGTATTTTACTGCTCTAATTACGTTGGTAACCAGTTTATAATTGCAATAAGGCACCTCAGGGTTTGTGGTATATGCCAATATACCACGGCTAAGGGCTGTGTCCAGGCACTCTGCGTTGCGCATAAGAACAGCCCTTAGCTGCTGTCAATTGGCCATATACCACACCTCCTCGGGCCTTATTGCTAAATTAGAATCCTCTTGTACGAACATGTATATTTTGAACCTAGCGGTATTGTCATGCCATCAAAGTTCCTGCAACTCCACTATCACCCACAATCATCATTGTGACATCAGCATTACCAGCAGCCATTTTGCAACCCCCATGACCAAACCAGCCACAGAAGACCACGTACATGAGGGGTTAATGTGTGTTTCATTTGACATATCAGCATTTCTTAATCATGTGTAAAAGTAGAAAGTCATATTGCCTACTTGCGATTTTGCCATCCAAGGCAAATGTGACAAAATGCCATGTTCAAGAGATTTCCCCTGTGGTCAATAATATATGATAGAGTATATAGTACTCACTGTGGTCATCACATTTAACAAATGTATAATCCAACCATCCCTCGGTAACAACTGACACTTTATACAGGTGGTGAAAAATATAAACATGGGAAAAAAGCTGAGGCATCACAGAGTTGTATGTGGCATTCTACTGGGGACTATTTAAGGGTGGTTCTTTACTTCTCAATTCGCTGTGTGTAAAATGCCAATGGTTTTGCTACGCAGTCATGGATCAACCCAGCACTGACAGTTTGCCTATGGCTGAAACCTGTACTTCGGGCTTTTTCCTTATAATGCTGTAAATCAACTGTAGTCTATATATTATCTATATATGGACAAAGTCCAAACAAAGCAATGAAGTTAGAAATGTACAGTTAAAAAAAAAAAAGAGAAAAAAAAGAAGAAGCTATTTATTTCCCCCACACTGCTCACTGTGACCCGAAATTGCAGTGAGGCTTCTTCCTGGAGAGCAACCCTCCTGTAGGTTTTCGTTTCAACCCGAGTTGTGACTAACCTGATTCAGTTTATCAACCAGCTAATTATTAGAATCAGGTGCGCTAGATTAGGATATGAGCGAAAACCTACAGGACGGAAGCTCTCCAACGGTTGGAGACGGAGAGAGCCCTTTTCTAATCTAACCCCGCCACTTGTATCGCAGAGATATACCCTGGTTTAGCCAGCAGGGGCCGGTATTTGTAAATAGTTGCTCTACAGTATCCTGAATGCTTTATTTTGGTATTGTTGTGTCGTATACATAATATCTATATGACTGATTACACTCTATAAGACAGTATCTTTATTTTATTTTTTTGCAATGTTTTTGAGTTGGCACCAAATATAGGATGCGAAGATAATACCATTGTGCATTGCAGTTGGGTCCCTCCTGTGTACAAATGTTAAAAACAATTATATTCTATGTAGTTCTTCATGCGCTTGATTTGCTCTGCTTCGCGGAGTACTTGGGACTAATTCTTCTTTTCGTTTTTGGAGCTCTTTAACTTTAGAATTAAGAATTATGCCTTTGTCTAATAATGTATTCATTTAAATAAAACACCAAAAACGCTGTCTTCAGTGGGTTTAAAAAAATATATATATATAGAATAGTATATTTCTCTAGTCATGGGTATGTGTACAAATGCTGCACATTTTTCAGAAATAATGTATTTCCACAGAGTCATATTATTTCATGTATTTCCAGATTCTTTCATGTATTTGGCAGGTATGTGTTTGGGGTATGGGTGCACCCTGCAGGGATATTAAAGATCCATTACTGGACAAGACACAAACACTTGTCACTTTAAGTTTATTATTATCCTAAATATAAAATAAACATGACAAAATATGAAATAGATACGTTTTGTATTCAATACACAATAATATACATCTGACAAAATAGATATGATAAAGTTAGTGCAGGAAAAAATATAATTATTGTCATGAAGCATAGCAATAGGCTATACATAATCAAATTACCCATACTAGGGCCCAATTCTAACTTGCATGCCCATAAATCACATTTTCTCATGCATTAGTGTAGATGGGAGAGTTGTGCCAAAATGCAAGTGACACATGGATCTCAAGTTAGAATTTGTCCCGGAGAGGATATCTCTACTTATCTAATGAACCTCTAGTGCTTTTCAACCTCGTTAGATAACCCCCCACCCCACGTGTTCATGCGCGCGCTGTTTGTGAGTCTGATCGCAATTATATAATTGTACCAAATCAAGTCTATACAAGGTTGGAATACTTTCTTTCCTTCTTGACAGCATTCCAATTACACCTATGGTAAAAGTCACTAACAATAACTAATTAGAAAGACACAAAGGGCCTTTATTCTTTGAGTTTTTATTTTATTAAACAAATAACAAGTTAATTGTTTAGGTACAAAATGTGCAAACGTCTTATCCGCGATAAATAAATAAAAAACTCTGACATGACAAATGTTTGAAGCAGAGCATCAGTATCAAATAAACATTTTATCCATAATACAGTACAAACGAAAAAGCTATGATAGGAAACAGTGGGTGAGAACAAATCTTCTAGAGACCTTCAAATGTTCAGGAAATAATTTCCTAGGCAGACTTGCCTGGTAGCTAGCGGATTTAGAATTACGCAGCAGGGATCAGGGTAGACTTCTCTGTGGCAAACAGTTCCACTGCCCATCATTGCAACCTTGGTAACGAGGGCACTCAGAATGTCTGTATTGGGGGAGACTCTGTACTGGGTTTTGTTATTGGAAACGAGACTGAATATTCGCTCGCAGTCTGCATTGCTGTGGAATAAGACCAATATCCCCAGCGTCACAGCCGATTTCTCTCCAGGCCTGATCCGTGCGCATGTTGACCAGACTCTGCTCAAAAAGGTTGTTGTTGGCAATCTGTCTGCCCATTGGCAATGTCAGCGATATCTTCGTTAGAAGTGTGTTTCAGCCTATGTAAAGGTGCCTATTGTATTTCTTTGCAGCTGCATACATCATTTGGATTTTCAAAATGGATAAAATCTCAAATCTAGTGCAAGGCATTCTAGAAGCATTGCATCTATAGCTAATACCGGACACTCATTCATTCTTCATCGCGCAGTCTTCTAAACTCCCGACCCCATTTAAGGCCAAGATGTTTATATTTATTTTTGATTATACCTTTGTAATGCTTTTTGTGACGTGGATCATAATTACAGTTACAGACTATCAGGTTGCGTGATCCTCGTAATGTTACGTGGAAAATACAACTAATGGGACGCAGAATTACATGTGTATCACACTCGCACCAATGCGACCAGTTATTTTTCATATTTGCATTTCATTTCTTTCACTAGCAAATGCAAGTGAACTGCTGGCACTTTAGAGCCCACTGAATGTCCCACTGAATGTCCACACCGTACATGTCTGTGTGTTGCAGCTCGAGAATCGGGATGTTAGATTTACTCAGTGGATTTATTTTTTATTAAAATGTTGTTTTTTAATCCCCCCAAAAATCAGGCCCTATTCATTTCTGCGTACTTTTAACTCGATCTCGTACCTGCCTGCATACATGGACCGAGAATTGACACATCAGAGTATCTGTGTCAGGTCTGGCTTTGGGCGCCCTCGTAGACGGTAGTGATTTAAAGAGCTTCCAACATTCAGTGCTGTGATATTGTCTTCTCACCTTCCCATACTGGACAGATTGAGGTTATGATTTGAAAATTATGCCCTGTGTCAACTCAATGGTCGGATTACAGGGCTGAAGAGGGTCGTATTCTGCGAAGACGTGGCACACATTCTCCCTACCCGCTTCAGTGCCCTTTGCCACTATACCAAATATCCTGGATGGGAAAAAAATAATCAAAGTTGGATATTAGCCTACATTGTTGTTAGCTTTCATTCACAAATTATACCTATTATAATGTGGGCAAATGCATGCTGAAGCTAGCTAATAATGAGGAACATTACCTTGCTGGTTTGGAACTCTTGTGCCACCTGTGAAGATAAAAAGTGGTTGAATTTAGAGATTAAAACTACGTTTAAAAATGGAGAGAGAAACAGTCCATTCAGAGTGGACTTTATTTCTGATTTGTAGGCCCCATGTTTTTCCTGACCACATGACCTTACCAGGAAAAACTCGGGGCCCTGAAACACAAGCGTTTGAAAGAATCAACTCACAGTCTCTTGTCTGGATCTTCACCACTGTAGCTGAGCATGTGTGCAGGGTAATGACGTCTGAAGAAAAGTCTAATGGGAACACACGCATTCATCAGATTTCATTTCATCAAGAAAGGTCTTAGAAGTCATTTACCATCATCAGCTGTAGAGTCATCGAACAACTCAAAAGAAAATGTCATTCAGAAAAAAAAACGCCGTATTTTTCTTACTTTCTCTGGATGTCTGTCAAGGTGACACCTTTGGGTGACACCTTCAGGTTGACTATGGTGGGTGTGATGGTGCTCAGGTCCATCGTGAAGGTGGAGGACACAGCCTTTTGTACAGCACATGGCCCTGTCAACGTCTCAGTGGGGATTGCACTCAGGTAGAGGAAATTGCAAGCTAGGGAGAAGACAGGGAAGATCATGAATTCATTTGAGAGAAGAGAAACCAGTGTGATGCTTTTTATCACAGCTGTCTACTGCGGCATGCAGGACAGGGGGACAACCACTACATTGTACTGCAGATTTCTACACTTAACAGTCATTCCCTAAATATTATAGGAGTCCAAATGCTGTGTGCAATGTAACCTACTATGACTGTTTATAATGTAGCATAATTGATTGAATGCAAGAAGTTGCAACATTGTTGCAGCTTGTGTTGCACTCATACAGCGCTGTATAAAATCTGTCCACGTTAAGCAGATTCCTAATTAATAAGCAGGCGAGGAGTTTTGTATGGGCGGCAATGAGAGAGTGTTGAATTTAGCCAAGATAAACATGATTTGCTATTTTGATACGTGAGGCTTATTTGATCTAATATAAGTTTCGTCATGTTTAGGTTGTTACGAGTGTACTGATATAACTGTTATTCACGTGACATCCTGGCAACTTTGAGAAAACGTTCTATCAGAGTTGTCCCTGTTGAAATTCGAGACAGTCTATGCATAGTATTAGGCTTGAATATAATCGTACTCTCCATTGAACACAGGCGGGTGACGTCAACACCCCTCATCGAATATTCAAAATAGTATTTAAATAACAAAATATATCCACCAATCCAAATAGAGGAATATGTGTGGAAGCTTGACAGCGCGCCATTCCGCTCTGTGGACAACGAATCCAATTGCCGAGACGAATACATAGGTATTTCGTCAATTTCCAAATCTCTGGCTTTTATCAGGAATACTGTAATGATCCATATACTTGGCAGGAGCCACGAGGGGTCAGGTGATCACCTCACCTTTGAGCTTTGTTGGCATGCACTGCTTTGGAATCCCTAAAAAACATGCCACTTCGATTCAAGTGACTTTTTGTAGCAGGTTAGGATAGCATTTTCGCTAACCAACTACACACAAGTAGTAGCTATATCAAAGTGGCGTGTTTTTAGGGAATCTCTGCACGGCTTACCCGAACATACCGTTCGCTGACTTTGTACATATTTAAATATGTTCCAAAAGTATATTACGGGGAAACTAACTTATAGTTGAACTAACAAGTTCAAGATAACCAATGCAGCAGTTTTCACCCGTTACGGACAAAATGTGCAGTATAACCGCAGTATGCTGCAATTCTTTCTGCTAAAATACCAGTCAACTGCATTTACTCTACTTTTACTGCTGTATCAAAACTGCAAAAAAAAAAAAAATTGTAAGGCCAAGTTTACTCAGGTAAGCCATGAACAGATAATTAGCTAATATTACAATGAAATGCTGGCTATTATAGCTAGCTAGCTTGGAATACTTCTTTAGCCAGTCACCATTAAGGCCTACCAAACATGTTCATGAAATATGATGTTGATGCATGTTATTCCTTAGAGGCAGAATAATATAAAACTTAGCTAGCTGATTGGCGAATTGATACCGCAACTCGACAACCTAATGATGAACGATGTTTGCACAATTCTCTCTCACCTGTCTTGGTCTTGTCTTCTGGTGCTGACCTGTCATTTGTTTCCTCCTGTCCTTTGTTCAGATCTGTAGACCAAACAGATGCAGTTGAAGTCGGACGTTTACATACACCTTATCCAAATACATTTAAACTCAGTTTTTCACAATTCATGACATTTAACCCTAGTAAAAACTACCTGTCTTAGGTCAGTTGGGATCACCACTTTATTTTAAGAATGTGAAATGTCAGAATAATTGTAGAGAGAATTATTTCAGCTTTTATTTCTTTCATCACATTCCCAGTGGGTCAGAAGTTTACATACACTCAATTAGGATTTGGTAGCATTGCCTTTAAATTGTTTAACTTGGGTAATCATTTTCGGGTAGCCTTCCACAAGCTTCCCACAATAAGTTGGGTGAATTTTGGCCCATTCCTCCTGACAGCGCTGGTGTAACTGAGTCAGGTTTGTAGGCCTCCTTGCTCTCACACACTTTTTCAGTTCTGCCCACAAATGTTCTATAGGCTTGAGGTCAGGGCTTTGTGATGGCCACTCCATTATCTTGATTTTGTTGTCCTTAGGCCATTTTGCCACAACTTTGGAAGTATGCTTGGGGTCATTGTCCATTTGGAAGACCCATTTGTGACCAAGCTTTAACTGATGTCTTGTGATTTTGCTTCAATATATCCACATAATGGTTGGGATGGTGTTCTTCGGCTTGCAAGCCTCCCTCTTTTTCCTCCAAAAATAACGGTGATCATTATGGCCAAACAGTTCTATTTTTGTTTCATCAGACCAGAGGACATTTGTGCAGTTTGCAGTTGCAAACTGTAGTCTGGCTTTATGGCGTTTTTGGAGCTGTGGCTTCTTACTTGCTGAGCAGCCTTTCAGGTTATGTCGATATAGGACTCGTTTTACTGTGGATATAGATACTTTTGTACCTATTTCCTCCAGCATCTTCACAAGGGTCTTTGCTGTTGTTCTGGGATTGATTTGCACTTTTCACACCAAAGTACGTTCATCTCTAGGACAGAACGAGTCTCCTTCCTGAGCGGTATGACGGCTGCGTGGTCCCATGGTGTTTATACTTGCGTACTATTGTTTGTACAGGTGAACGTGGTACCTTCAGGCATTTGGAAATTGCTCCCAAGGATGAACCAGACTTGTGGAGGTCTACAATTTTTTTTCTGAGGTCTTGGCTGATTTCTTTTGATTTCCCCATGATGTCAAGCAAAGAGGCATTGAGTTTAAAGGTAGGTCTTGAAATACATCCACAGGTACACCTCCAATTGACTCAAATTGTGTCAATTAGCCTATAAGAATCTTCTAAAGCCATGACATTATTTTCTGGAATTTTCCAAGCTGTTTAAAGGCACAGTCAACTTAGTGTATGTAAACTTCTGACTCACTGGAATTGTGATACAGTGAATTATAAGTAAAATAATCAGTCTGTAAGCAATTGTTGGAAAAATTACTTCTGTCATGCACAAAGTAGATGTCCTAACCGACTTGCCAAAAACTATAGTTTGTTAACAAGAAATTTGTGGAGTGGTTGAAAAACGAGTTTTAATGACTCCCAACCTAAGTTTATGTAAACGTCTGACTTCAACTGTACAATTTAATTGCCTGGTTTAGAAATGAAAATGTTGTCTTATATGTGGAATAATGCTATTATTCACATCATCATAAAATGTATGTAAACATCTGTGGCTTGTTGCCTGATTAGATTTAGGCTATTCGTTAAAGTATTATAGCATACCATGTGACTGGAGCAGAAGTTTGCAGGGTAGGGCATACGGAGTGACGGTGTGTTGGAAGACCAGGGCAGACAGACTACCTGCAAGGGGATACAAAAAAAACAGTCCAATTGTTTTAACTTAATGGTTGAATGTACATATCAAATGATAAAGTATTCATGTTGTTTCAAGGAATGTCCACAAGAGGGCGTGTGTGATCTTTCTGAGTCATGGCATTACGTCTGTGCACCAGGGTAGCCTTGATGATCCAAGGCAACAACAAAGCAACCTCGACATCACAAATGTGTTTGAGATCGGCATAGATTGTCACAATCAGACTCAACTGTTGTTTTTCTGTGATTGTTGCGGTACAGCCAATATAAATCTCATCTACTTTCATTGTTTCTTACAGGACAGGATAGAAGCCCACATCTCTCAAAGCCCTGAAATGAAAACGTCTCCATCCCTCTGCCTCCCAGTTTTCAGGACACAGACCAGACATGGCTGACTCAAGTCTTGTGATTCGTGCTTCTCCTAAACCAGGGTGTGGGCCTTTTGTCAAGACTGTTTACCATGAATGAGCAATCTGTCAAAGAAGTGGGATTGATGGATTGTCACACTATGAATGAACAAGTTGACGTAGCCCACTCCTTACCAAAGTACGGTTCCTGTGAGGAGCCCTTGATACGGACGCCCTTGGCCGACGATTCAATGAGAAAGTGCCTCACGAGATCTGAGCTGCCCTCCGCTACAATAAAGAAGCCAAGAGTCAGGAAAGAGACAAGGCAGATAGTCAGTGTAGTATTTACTGAAAACAAATCTGATATGACATATGGCAGTTAGATAACATACGGACAGATGGCTTTGATTTTACTGTGATGATGCGGTGTTGTGTAATATTGATAATAGTTACTACTGATGTAAGAAGCCAGGATTTAAACACTATAATAACATTCCGGTAATCAAATGCTATTGAGTGTTTGCACCGCCACAGAGGTAGACATTATGAGTAATGAGCGGCCTCCGGTTGCACCACAGTTTTCAGGGTCAACACAGACTGACATTCCCACTCAAGTTAGCAGCGGGGAGAGTTAGGTGAGACCTGTCAGGTCTTTTCAAGACACACTGGTGTTAATCCTGGCATTTAGTGTGCTTTAGTTGTGTGTACTCTGTTTATAGGACTGTGTGGTGGTGGTGGTGGTTCTGAGCAGTGGTGTTGTACTGAGAAGGACTTAAGGATTGTTTACCTGGTTGGCCAGTAGGGGATATGTTGACGGGCGCCTGGTCCACCTTCATAGCCAGCCCAAAGGAGCCTCTGAAGGACGTGCTGTCTCTCACCACGAATGTCCCCGGCTCCTTATCTATCACTATGGCCTCAGCTACAATCACACAGGTACCACAGATACAGATCAGATTGTGCAGGGCTATCCCCATAGTCACCATTGTTGTGCAGGGCTATCCCCATAGTCACCATTGTTGTGCAGGGCTATCCCCATAGTCACCATTGTTGTGCAGGGCTATCCTCATAGTCACCATTGTTGTGCAGGGCTATCCCCATAGTCACCATTGTTGTGCAGGGCTATCCCCATAGTCACCATTGTTGTGCAGGGCTATCCCCATAGTCACCATTGTTGTGCAGGGCTATCCCCATAGTCACCATTGTTGTGCAGGGCTATCCCCATAGTCACCATTGTTGTGCAGGGCTATCCCCATAGTCACCATTGTTGTGCAGGGCTATCCTCATAGTCACCATTGTTGTGCAGGGCTATCCCCATAGTCACCATTGTTGTGCAGGGCTATCCCCATAGTCACCATTGTTGTGCAGGGCTATCCCCATAGTCACCATTGTTGTGCAGGGCTATCCCCATAGTCACCATTGTTGTGCAGGGCTATCCCCATAGTCACCATTGTTGTGCAGGGCTATCCCCATAGTCACCATTGTTGTGCAGGGCTATCCCCATAGTCACCATTGTTGTGCAGGGCTATCCCCATAGTCACCATTGTTTGTCACTCTGTTGCAGGCCGAGTATCAATAAAAATAAATCATTTTAGCCTAAAATCAGCGTTTGTTTTCTGTTTCAACCTAAATTTGCTTTGCGTCTTTGAAACGTAATTTAGAACATACAATGCAACAGTTGCTGGCAAATATATTGGCTCCCCGTTTCTTCTCAAAACGCTTACCCTGAACTCTGTTGATGTGTGGACGGAACCAGAACTGAGAGGTGTCCATGACAAACTTCATGGAGTGCTGGTTGCCTTGAAAATGGCCTTGCAAAGCTGAGGGACCATGAAAAGAAAATGCACATGCTTTTATTATTGTATACGCACAAACCTTTTCCCAGCAGAGAGCACTGGACAGAGATTTTAGATTTTAAACAGATTGGCGAGGATCATCGTCATCAGGACTCACAGTGAGAGGGAGATGGCGAGGATGGCCTGGAGCTGGGCCTCTGCTTGATCTGTCTGTCTGGGACCATTGCCTCTGGAGGTGACTGGGGGCTGAGCACCCGCTCTGGGGCTCCGTTGACCAACACCACAGGGATGTCTGTCAGTGAACCGGCCAGGGAGGCAGGGCTGCTGTGGATCCCCTGGAAGTGGCCGAGTGGTGATGGGCCAGTTGGCGAACGCTTGTTGGTGAACGGCCTGGTCGAGGACCTGGACACGTCGCTGTAGGAGCTGGACGTGCGGTAGAGGAGGAGAGACTCGGGGCTGTCGCCTTCACTGTCACTGAGCAAGGACTGATAGCTGTGGAAGAGAAGATGTTTACGGCACTGTGGAGTCCAGACAGAGGGTAGATTGAGCTTTCAAGTGTCAATCTGTATCAGCACCAGTTAGTGTTGCTCTGTGGAGTCATGACTGGTCTAACGTGTCATTATGTTTGCATCAAACTCCGATATTAAAGTCATTTCCAAAAGCATGTATTAACAAGAGTGCGAAGGAGTCTGACCTGCCCATCATGTAACTGGTTTCTGAGCCGGGCGACGTGGAGATCATCGAGACGGCACTGTTCCTGTGAGAGTGTGACATGCGCAGGGTAACCGGGGATGAACACATGCCCACCTCGCCTCCCTGCGTCGAGGGCAGCCGCCGGCGGACAACACTTCCACACGGCAGTGGGGGGCGAGAGGAGGCATCAGAGAACACCAGGGAGCCTTGGGGGCTGCACCTGGAGCCAGAAGCAGAGGACAGTGGGATGGGAATGCTGCAGGAGGGGGAGACGGAGGTGGAGATGTGCCTTGGAGCACAGCCTCTGGCCACACAGCTGGAGACGTCTTCATCTGGAGAGAAGTCATCTGGAGAGGAGAGAGGGAGAACGCCATAGGAAGTTGGTGCTAAATATCGAATGGATAAAGGGAAGGAAAAGGGAAATGAGAAACCGAATGGGTCTAGACAATATAAGAAATTGCAAATGTGTTATCTGAGAGGAGAGAGGAAGAACAAACCGAGAGAAGCGTGAGAAAGGAATGTTCAGTGGCTTAACCAGGGAATCAACTGAACTTCCCTATTCGGCGAGCAACGAGTCACACAATTCGTCTGATTTGTTTTTTTCTCCCGGTGTTTCTAACAATACAGTCACTTACGAGAAGTGATCACACACATTTCAAGTTGGATGGTCTTGAACGTTTCCTTCCCCATTATATGAATGAGAAGTGTTGAAATAGTTGTTTTCCTGTGATCAACAATCTTATCCACTGAGTGCCGTTACAGATCAAATGTATTGCCTTTTCAAGAGCCGCATACCCATACTCTACAGTCAGAGCAGATTGTGGAGACTTGTTTAATCTCATACGTGTACACACACATACATCCCATTCCTTTCCCTTCTATGGCGTTGTCTGTATTAGATGGGTGTGGCTTTATTATGGCAATACTACACTTAGTATACCAGACATTAAAAACATCTCCCCATTTTGCCCTCAGAACAGCCTCAATTCGTTGGGGCATCGACTACAAGGTGTCGAAAGCGTTCCACAGGGATGCTGGCCCATGTTGACTCTAATGCTTCCCACAGTTGTGTCAAGTTGGCTGGATGTCCTTTGGGTGGTGGGCCATTCTTAACCATTGCCATCAATAAGGGATCATAGCTTTCACCTGGATTCACCTGGTCAGTCTATGTGTTGGAAACATAGCCTGGTACCTCTCTAGGTTTCTTCCTAGGTTTTGGCCTTTCTAGGGAGTTTTTCCTAGCCACCGTGCTTCTACACCTGCATTGCTTGCTGTTTGGGGTTTTAGGCTGGGTTTCTGTACAGCACTTTGAGATATCAGCTGATGTGCGAAGGGCTGTATAAATAAATTTGATTTGATTTGAAAGAGCAGGCGTTCTTAATGTTTTGTACACTCAGTGTCTACCACACAAGTGTTTTCCTGGGAGGCTAAAGACAGCAGGTTGAAATTCGTCCACGTCGTGCAGGCTTTTACTTGTTCAAGTGAGTCCCTACCCAGCCTCTTCAAATACACCAAGCAAACACTGTGTTCCTGCTGTGAGGATGAGAATGCAGTACTTTGCCACGGAGAAGTTTCAACTTGTCCCCCCCCCAAAAAATTATTATGGTTGACTGTATGATCTACCCGCTTGTCAGTAACGGCGGGAACCTATTGAAATAGATGAGTCTGTTGCCCCATGCCACTGAGGTGAGGTGTCCTGTGGTCAGGGTGAGTGAGACGGGCGGGTCACTGTTATGTTGTGACTAGAGTTGACGTGGAACGGTGACTAGTACCAAGGGGGAGATCCGTTGATGAGTAGGTAGTACCAGTAACTATATCCATCACAATTACTGTGACCTCATTCAGTACATCCCACGCCATTTGTTCTTTGGTTTTCTAAGAATGAATACTTGTGCATGGAATTGTGCTCACTTCTGTTTTTCAGTTGTTCAGACCATGTCAGACAGTTACTGTCGAAAAGGTTGACTGTATTGAAAGCACCAGTGCGTCTGCCTCAGATGTTCTGGGTGTGGTATGTGTTTTTTTTTTTTTGTCTGGGCAGTAACCCCAGACAAATGTACTCTATTTTGTAACATTAAACTGATGTGAAATTATGGGTGGATTTTTACATAGCCCCGGGCCATGGGTACATGAATGGGGCACAAAGGAAGTTGTTATTCAAGGTTCTCAGGCTTGGTCTCCAGCCAACGTAACTGCAGATGTTTCTAGCCATGTTTTACGACAGAAAAGTACCCTAGGTCTGAACCCTTTCGTTGACCAAGTTGGACATTTTTCAATTTTCAAAACTGTTGAATTGAATGAGCGAAAGTAATTCTGTAGGCGTAGGCCTCCTGACAGATCTACGTAGAAATATTGATAAAAAAAATATATATATATGTAGATAAACTACAGTTTAAATAAAGCATGTGAGTTTGTACTGTAGAAAATAAATAGGCCTATATTACAGCAATGAATAAATATTGGGCTTTATATGCCCTCTCACTCATTGTCCTACCTGTGTGGAGGCTGCTGGACTGGGACCTCTTGTTGAAGTAGATGGGATCAAACGTGGGGTCCAGTTCCAGAATGAGCTGGTTCAGGTTATCTAGGGAGATGTCCAGGTCGTCCTGTTCACTGCAACTCCCGTTGGGGTCCATCATGGCGCTCGGACTGCACCCCAGAGCTACCTCATGAGCAGAGTCCAGGCAGGTACTCTGACCCACCCTCAGAATGTGATTGGGTATTATGTGGGACATGGCTCCAGCTATAGGCATCACGTAAATCTCTGAAACAGACACACCAGTGGGATTAACTCACTAATATATATATTGCTGTAAATATCATTCTTAGTATATCTTGTGTAAATTCATCCGGTGCGTACATAGTACCAGTCAGAAATTTGGACACACCTACTCATTCAAGGGTTTTTCTTTATTTTCACTATTTTCTATACATTGTATAATAACAGGGAAGACATCAAACTACTGAAAAAACACATATGGAATCATGTAGTAACCAAAAAAGTGTTCAACAAATCAGAATATAATTTACATTTGAGATTCTTCAAAGTAGCCGCCCTTTGCCTTGACAGATTTGCACACTTGGCATTCTCTCAACCAGCTTCACCTGGAATTATTTTCCAACTGTCTTGAAGGAGTTCCCACATATGCTGAGCACTTCTTGGCTGCTTTTCCTTCACTCTGTGGTCCAACTCATCCCAAAACCATCTCAATTGGCCCAAGCAAGTCTCTTCTTATTATTGGTGTTCTTTACTAGTGGTTTCTTTGCAGCAATTCAACCATGAAGGCCTTATTCATGCAGTCTCCTCTGAACAGTTGATGTTGAGATGTGTCTGTTACTTAAACAGTTACTATGAAGCATTTATTTGGGCTACAATCTGTGGTGCAGTTAACTCTAATGAACCTATCCTCTGCAAAGCTAAATATGGGTCTTCCTTTCCTGTGGCGGTACTCATGAGAGCCAGTTTCATCATAGCACTTGATGGTTTTTGCGACAGCACTTGACTGACCTTCATGTCTTAAAGTAATGATGGACTGTCGTTTCTCTTTGCTTATTTGAGCTGTTCTTGACATAATATGGACTTGGTATTTTGCCAATATGGCTATCTTCTGGATACCACCCCTACCATGTCACAGCACAACTTAAGGCACACCTGTTAATTGAAATGCATTCCAGCTGGTTGAAGCTGGTTGAGAGAATGCTAAGAGTGTGCATAGCTGTCAAGGCAAAAGGGTTGCTATTTGAAGAATCTCAAATAGAAAATATATTCTGATTTGTTTAACACTTTTTTGTTTTCATGTGTTATTTCATAGTTTTGATGTCTTCACTATTGTTCTACAATGTAGAAAATAGTTTAAAAAAATAAAGAAAAATCCTGGATTGAGTAAGTGTGACTTTTAAACTGGTACTGTACATAGATGGAATTTGGAATACTGTTACAGTGCTTTTTGGGTTGTTAATTGGATTTGTTCCCACGTCCCATATTAAACTTTGATTTGATTTGATTAGCACGGGCGAGATTGCTAACATTGGCGTGTCAATGGGATGAATGGAAGTTATTGCACTGTGTCCCGAACTGACCTAAATAGGACAGCTGTGCCTAGCCTACACTTGACCCTGCTACTGTACAAGTTATATTTACACTTTGCTAAAATGCACATGTATCTATACAAATCTACATTACAGATAAAAATGTTAAGAAACCCAGAGGGGAAAAGTTATTTAAACTGTCTGGTTGTAAGGAACGGAATTTCAACCAGTTGCCGACTAAGAAAAAGCCGTCAGTTAAAGGACATTGCAATTCAACAGAACCCAAGTAGAAGGCTCAGCACTAAAAGTCTAGATGTGGTACAGTAGATGATTTACACGTTTGTTTTAGGATTCACATCATACTGCTTTTTCATTGGACTCACACAAATTGTCATCTTGAGTCAAATCAATTCAAATATCACTCTTCCACATTGTGTGATCTCCACCCAGCGGTTCCCAGTCTCAATAGACTTGCAGCTGTCCCGTGAACTACAAGAACCCTCCACAAACGTTCATTGTATTGTTGATAGCATTGTCAACAAAGGTCAACTCTTTTGTGAACCCAGTGAAAGGAGCTACATCTAAATATGAGTAATATTTAATTATATGAGACCTGTTTACTGTTGGCTTAACAGCTACTGGCGATTAACAGATACTCATATCCTTCTCTTCAGGTTTTCTGCCTACCAGTTGCTTATCAATACTGTTGTTAATTACCTATACTCTTGCATGTGTGATGCTAAGGGCCATAGTCATTCTGAAACTGACCTGTTTGACCTAGAAGTATGATGCAATCTCTTGTGAAAGTGAAAGGTTTGCTTGCAGTGATAGTTGAGGAGATAAAGGAAGCAGTCAGAGGAAGGGTGTGTAGTGTGTCAGAGGGAGATCATAGACTCTACCCCCTCCTCGTCTCAGACAGGGCAAGGCACCCAGTGAGTCACAGGGCCAGAGGGAGTCGCCATGACAACGCAACCCTTGTTGTCCCCCCCCAACATTTCCATTGCTGATACAGCAATCAGAGACCATACGTTTTCTATCCTGATTTACCAATGGTAAATACAGCAATTAAAAGATGTGCAGATGTCACGTCTAAAAACTGCTTCCTATTTTATTTACCCTTTATTTAACTAGGCAAATCGGTTGAGAACAAATTCTTATTTACAATGACAGCCTACCACGGCCAAACCCTCCCCTAACGACACAGGGCCAGTTGTGCGCCGCCCCATGGGACTCCTGATCACGGCCAGTTGTGATACAGCCTGGGATCGAACCAGGGTCTGTAGTGAGGCCTCTAGCACTAAGATGCAGTGCCTATAGACCCCTGTGCCACTCAGGAGGCCTTATAAAAAAACAACTTTAGTGTTGCTGTAGTGTAGCCTACTATTTCCACCCATTCTACTATTTCCACATTGCAGACAGAGTGAGGAAAGTTGATGCTTGAGGCTCTCTGTTATGTGACACACTTCAAAAACATTCCATCAGCCTTAGGGGCAACACATACTGTAGTTGCAGTAGCATGAGGTTGCAGCATTAGATTGCAACCCTGCGAAGGACGTCCAATCTCCATGTGTATGTGCAGGTAGCTTGTGCATGAGGTCCCAACCCACCTTCACCACGATACACGTAATACTTATAAGAATAATAGATATACACTACCGTTCAAAAGTTTGGGGTCACGTAGAAATGTCCTTGTTTAAATTTTTTTTGTTTAAATGTCCATTAAAATAACATCAAATTGATCAGAAATACAGTGTAGACATTCATAATGTTGTAAATTACTATTGTAGCTGGAAACGGCTGATTTTTTAAAATGGAATATCTACATAGGCATACAGAGTCCCATTAGAGAACCCCATTATCAGCCTTACAAGTCCTCAACTGGCAGCTTCATTAAATAGTCCCCACAAAACACCAGTCTCAACGTCAACAGTGAAGAGGTAACTCCGGGATGCTGGCCTTCTAGGCCGGTGTTGCAAAGAAAAAGACATATCTCAGACTGGCCAATAAAAATAAAAGATTAAGATGGACAAAAAAACACAGACACTGGACAGAGGAACTCTACCTAGAAGGCCAGCATCCCGGAGACGCCTCTTCGCTGTTGACGTTGAGACTGGTGTTTTGCGGGTACTATTTAATGAAGCTGCCAGTTGAGGACTTGTGGTGCATCTGTTTCTCAAACTAGACACTCTAATGTACTTGTCCTCTTGCTCAGTTATGCACCAGCGTCTCCCACTCCTCTTTCTATTCTGGTTAGAGCCAGTTTGCTCTGTTCTGTGAAGGGAGTAGTACACAGCATTGTACGAGATCTTCAGTTTCTTGGCAATTTCTCGCATGGAATAACCTTCATTTCTCAGAACAAGAATAGACTGCTGAGTTTCAGAAGAAAGTTCTTTGTTTCTGGCCATTTTGAGCCTGTAATCGAACCCACAAATGCTGATGCTACAGATACTCAACTAGTCTAAAGAAGGCCAGTTTTATTGCTTCTTTAATCAGAACAACCGTTTTCAGCTGTGCTAACATAATTGCAAAAGGGTTTTCTAATGATCAATTAGCCTTTTTAAATGATAAACTTGGTTTAGCTAACATAACGTGCCATTGGAACACAGGAGTGATGGTTGCTGATAATGGACCTCTGTACGCCTGTGTAGATATTCCATTAAAAATCAGCCGTTTCCTGCTACAATAGTCATTTACAACATTAACAATGTCTACACTATTTCTTATCAATTTGATGTTATTTTAATGGACAAAAAATGTGCATTTCTTTCAGAAACAAGGACATTTCTAAGTGACCCCAAACCTTTGAACGATAGTGTAAATCTGTTACTGAAAAATCCCTACTTTAACATTTGTAAAGACACAATTATCTATCCTTGATTAACGTTTTTTGATACTTGCTTGCATAAATCTTTTTTTTCTCCAAAGTGTAACAGCAGAATTATAAGTAAACACAGTATACACATTCTAATTAAATGCATTCTTAATCTCCCTCCGTCCCATTTATGAGATCCTGTATACTGAAATATAGTTGAGGTATCTTACCTGTTTTTGTTGTTCTCTTGTTCTCAGTGTGTAAAGAAAGGGGTTGCTTATGTCCCTGAGGTTTCAAAGTAAATGAATCCAGGAGTAGAATGCTTTTATTGATAGCTCCCGACCCTTCCTGCTGTCATCCAGTCAGCCCACTGTTTCACACGCCCTTGCTTGCAGCTCTAACATTCTGGGTTAGGTCGGATGACGTCATCAACGTGGTAAGCACATAGAGTTGTAGGATATTCATTTGAGCCAGTAACAGGAAATATGAATTATAATATAATTATACATAATATAATTCATGGCGATTTAGAATACATTTGTATTTTTACAGACATCTGTAACTAGAATGAGTGAAATTTAAAGGAGGGGTAGTGTTCTAGAGAACATAGTCGTGAAGTGGGCACGAGTCCAACCCCTGTCTTATATTTTCCATTCAGAAAGGATGTAAAGGGATAAACCCTTTCTTACAAACAATAGCCTATTGTCATTTGCTTTTCTGGGGAAGTGACCTCTCCAAGGTCCGTTTTGAAACGAGTAGGTGAATGAGACGATGTCTGCCAATGTCTGACTTTTGCTAATCTCCTCTGTAACCCCATAGTTTGAGTGTAAACCATTTATTAACCGTGTCATGTGATGTTCTTTTGTCCCGTGGAAGCCTTCAAGGTCACACTTTATTTGGAGAGTCTGGATAGTCCATCTGTAGATGCTCTACAGATGGCCATACTATCAACAAACTATCTGTTGATAAGCAACTGCTTGCTAAGGTTATGGTTAAGCTTAGGGTTAGGTTTAAAATAAGGGTTAGGGCAATGATTCCCCAACTCGGTCCTGGGGACCCCAAGGGGTGCACGTTTTGGGTTTTTGCCCTAACACTACACAGCTGATTCAAATGATCAAAGCTTGATGATTAGTTGATTATTTGAATCAGCTGTGTAGTTCAAGGGCAAAAAACAAAATGTGCACCCCTTGGGGTCCACAGGACCGAGTTTGGGAAACCCTGTGTTAGGGTAAGGGTTAAGCTTAGGTTTAGTGTTAGGGTGGCAGGGTAGCCTAGTGGTTAGAGCGTTGGACTAGTAACCGGAAGGTTGTAAGTTCAAACCCCCGACAAGGTACAAATCTGTTGTTCTGCCCCTGAACAGAACTGTTCCTAGGCCGTCATTGAAAATAAGAATTTGTTCTTAACTGACTTGCCTAGTTGAATAAAGGTCAAATTAATACAAAAAAATAGGGTTAGTAGATAGTTAGCTGAAATGTTACTGATGGGTCTGTAGTGCATCTACAGATGGACTATACAAATAAAGACTTACAGGCTTCAAATACCCATATTGAAGCAAGGTACTGTAAATTGGTGGAAATCTAACATGCCAAATAGCATAGAAGTAGGGTTCCCACATGAAAAAATACTTCAGTTTACTATAGAATACTACAGTACTTACTATAGAATTCTATAGTAAACTGCAGTATACTGTTAATCAGTTCAGTGCCTAAATTCAACACACCTGGTCTTCCAGGTCAGTTAAACCAAAAACATGAAGTGCCTGTGGCCCTCCAGGACCAGGGTTACCTACCCCTGCTGTAGAATACTACACCACACTGTAGAATCCCTCGATCACGTGTAGTACTTACTATAGAACAGGGCTGTCCAACCGTCTTCCTGGAGATCTACCGTCCTGTGGGTTTTCAGTCCAACCCTAATTTAACACACCTGATTCTACTTATCAGCTACTCAACAAGACCTTAACTAGCTGAATCAGATACGCTAAAAAACCTACAGGATAGGAAGAGGGTTGGGCAGCCCTGCTATAGAATGTTGTAATATACTGTGGAATACTATAGTAAATACCAGAGGTGTGGACTCAAGTCACATGACTTGGACTCGAGTCACAAATAGGATGGCTTGCAACTCGACTTTGACTTTAACACCAATGACTCATGACTTGAGCCTTATGACTCGACCTGACTTGACTCCCCAAGCCCAAATATTTAAAAAATGGAGCTTTAAAAAAAAAAGTGTGCAGCCCATCAACTCTTCATTTCACGCATTACAGTTTGAATCGTACAGCAGCTGTTTGCCTAAATCCTGCCTGATGTTGCTGCTGTTCCTTAAACCATTGACATATGTTAGCCTACTGTAACCACACAGAGACTGTGTGTGTGCGTGTGTGTGTGTGTGTGTGTGTGTGTGTGTGTGTGTGTGTGTGTGTGTGTGTGTGTGTTAAGGTTGGCCGATTGTGTACAAGCCTACATCGCCTGATTGCGCCCCATAGCCATCCTCGATAGTCGATCACTATTTGGGGGGGTGGTCTTTCTCATGGCTACCCATGTATTTCCATGGAAATATAACATTTATTTGGAAAGTAATAAATATATTTTTTTTAAAAAGCATTCATGATTTGCATAAATGTAATATACTAACTATTACTCTTGTTAAAAATATGAAATGGTATTACATTTGGTGAAGAGCACATTATGACTACTTGTTTAGGACTCAACTCAAAGTTTAGAACTTGAGACTTGACAGTCGTGACTTGAGACTTGACTCGGACTTGCCTGTCTTGACTTGGGACTTGAGTGCTAAGACTTGAGACTTACTTGTGACTTGTAAAACAATTACTTGGTCCAACCTCTGGTAAATACTACAGTATTAACCGCAGTAATGTCAAAAACACTACAGTCCACAAAAACACTACACTTTTTTTACTCTAGTAAACACTACATTATTTAATTTGCATATACCCTGCCCATTCCCCTCCCCTGTATCGCAATTTGTGCCACCATGACTGAGAAACATACATGGCAAGTATAGACCACATATTCATTCCCCTACAGGTTATAGAAAAGAGCAGAAGCACTGAACTAGCTGTTCAGACCCAAGTCCTACCTACACACAGGTTATGAAAAATGTGCTGTTTTAGTATTTCTCCAGTAGGTTTCCTGAAGGAGAAAGCCCCCACTTCTATTTCAAAGATAGTACAACAAAAACACCTTGTATGCAAAAACAGTACATACACTACAGTCTGCAAAAACCCTACAGTAAATACTACAGTATACTACAATCTGCAAAAACCCTACAGTAAATACTACAGTATACTACAATCTGCAAAAACCCTACAGTCAATACTACAGTATACTAAAGTCTACAAAAGCACTACAGTAAATACTACAACCTGTAAAAACACTACATGGATTAGTATAGTATAAACTACAGTTTTATTTATACTACAGTATACCACAGTAAACACTACAGTGAATACTACAGTATTTATACCCTAGAATACTTTAGTATTTTTTAATCCGGGTTGTGGAACAAGTGGTCACTTGAACAAGTGGTCACATTATAGTTTAGAGACATTATAGTTTAGAGACCAGACCACACATTTTTTTTAATTTTTAATTTATTTACAAGACTTCTGAAATAAGACTCAAAACAACACAGAAATAATACAAAGATATTGAGTATTTACAGTGCTAGTCCTTCACTGGCAGCTATATAACAGGATTTTTTTTATGGTATAGACCTGATCCAAATACATTCCTGGTGACGACCAGTAAGCTGCCTGATACATTAAACATATATGTCCTTTAGACCTTTTAAGTGACCTACAGAACACTTACAAGCAAACATTTAAAATATAATCAGAAATAAACACAGGCTGTGCACAAGGTCTTGTCCATGTTGAAAAGGCCGTCAGACAAGGCAGCATTGGCAGCTTTAGGGGGAGAAAGTGGTTGTGGTCTCGGTTTCCATGGCGACCGCTGAACTCCTCCTCTTGCCGCAGGTGTACTGGAAGAATCTCTCCTGGCTCATACAGCCCAGATCCTTCAGCAGCTTCAGGAGGTCGCGGCGGAACTTCACCCCGATGAACGCGTACACAAAGGGGTTGAGGCAGCACCTCATGAAAGCCAGGCACTGGGTGATGTCAGCGGCGTAGAGGAGGCTGTTGTCGTAGATGCAATCCTTGCTGCCCCCGTTAGCTGTGTCGAGAGTGGTCAGCAGCAGTACCAGATTATAGGGCACCTGACAGAGCAGGAAGACCGCCACCACAGCAAAGATCACCTTGATGGCCTTGTTCTTCTCAAAGCTCCGGGCCTGGCACAGGGTCTTCACAATGGCGCCGTAACAAAAAGCCATGATTAGGAGCGGCAGAACAAACCCCAGGACCATCTGGCTCACCTGGATGCCCACGCGCACCTGGTCTGAGCCGGCGGTGTAGGGGGTGCAGGTCTTGTTGCTGATGTTGGTGTAGGACATCTCGGGCACAGAGAAGACCAGCGCCATCACCCAGATGACCACAGAGGTCACCTTGCTAATGAACACAGCCGTGGAGCGATGGCGGTGGGCAGAGACGGCCTTGGAGATGGCAAAGTACCTGTCGGAAAAATGACATAAAGTAGGCTTTATATAGCAGGCTCATATATCTGCTCATATATACAAATATTTACAGAGATAGGAGCAGATCAGCCTATTAGGTCACAGCAGAGATAGGAGCAGATCAGCCTATTAGGTCACAGCAGGACGCACACTGCAACACGTTTCAATCAGGCTTTTATTTAACCAGGTTAGTCTTTGAGAACGCGTTCGCATTTGCAATAACATACCTGTCCACGCTGATGGAGGTGAGGAGGAACATGCCGCTGTAGAAGCTGACCTTATAGATGGTATGCATGACCTTGCAGATGAACAGCCCCAGCACCCATTCCGTCATGGAGTTGGTCGCCCAGAGGGGCAGCGACACGGCGAACAGAAGGTCGGCGACGGACAGGCTGAGCAGGAACACATCGGTCCCGGTCTTCAGCCGGTTGAAGTAGACGTAGGTACCGATCACCAGGATGTTACCGACCAGACCGAGGAAGCAGATGAGGGAGTAGAAGGTGGGCATGAACCAGGAGCGGAAGTGGCGGTTGGATTCCTTCTGGCATTGCTGGGTCCAATGATCATAATCCAAGTCGTTCGTGTCTGTGGAGTAACCATTGTAATCAGTGGTGAACTCTGTAGTCACGTTTTCATTCTGAGAGAAGCAAGTCTGAAAAAAAAGACAAAATGGGACATACTATAAATCAGGATAATTGATGGTTGACTGGTGTAATCGAACGCCTTGAATTCTAATAAAATGTCATTCAAATAGATTAGTGTTCAGGATCAGGGAACTGGGTCCAAAATGAAGCCGACACAATGTACCCTGCATCTGGCCCCTTGATAAACTGGCATGCTTTCAGAGTATACCACTTCCTGAGAGGAAGTTGCGCTATACAGTATGCCATTGACTGAAAGACTGTGGTTAGTACCAGTGTAGTGTTTGTGCGTTTCTGTGGGTAGAGTTCGTGTCATGTTATTAAGTGAGTTGTCAACATGTCATTTAAATGATTGTCCAAAAAAATGATATCAAAAGACTATTAATACTTCACACAAATGATATTGTATGATATGGTATACTGAAGACTGTGTTCATCCATTGTTCTTACCTCAAAGTAGGTCCAGATGAACAGAGCTGGTACTAAGATTCGTGTATCTGAAAATCAGATAAGGTGTGGTTAAAGAGTACCAGTTGATCGATAAGTAGACTGATATGTTACAGTAGTTGACTATATGAACAACCTTTGGAAAGAGTTCAAGACACGTCACTTATGAGGCTACATAGGAGTTGATGTCCCTTGTTATTAGCATATATTGTTTTTGCAAGTGTCAATAATGAATTTGAGTTGTCTCAACTGTTGGGTATTTAGCTTGTACCGCAGGGTTCCTCAATAAGTGGCCAACAGGCCAAATTCATCCCACAGGTGATTTTATTTGGCCCCCCAAGTTTTCTGAGCATAAAGTGTTTGTTGTTGGACATAAAACACTGGAAAATCCCCAGGGAATCAGCTCAAAGTGATTTTAATTTCGAAAAATCTGTTCCCAAATATTCCCATGCATAAATAAAGAAGCATATGTGATCGTATCTCAATGTATTCAAGGTTTGAAATGATTCTGCTTTTGTCAAATACTTTATCTTTTTGGCACTTTTGCAGTTAATTGTGCAGTGTACAAATCATATATAACTATGTTCCTGACCATCCACTCAAGGAAAAATATTCACACGGATGAATGTAATTGAGGACCCCTGTTGTACAGTGTGCGACAAAAGACATAGCAGGACATCTGGTGGTAACAGAAAGGGATGCACCAATTGATCAGTTGTCCAAAGATATCATAGCATACCCAAATATGGAAAGCATTAAATCAATCTTTTTTTTTTTAAGAGACAAAAAGAAACAAAGAAACAAAACAAAAACGACTTTTAAAAAAATCCCCCTTTTGACTCATCGCACGATCAGAAAACTGGAAATTCTCAAACCTTCAAAACAGAAGTGACTCGGTTACAAAACGTGTCATGAGTAAACTGGGGCTGTACCTGCAAACCTCTCAGTCTTACAAACCTGGTTCAAGTTTCCGTATTTCCATACCCAATTGATTTGAAACAATTAAAAAAAAGTCAATTAACATTTCAAAAATCATTAATTTAATAAGGGCAGCAGATGTCAGCGATTCACAGATATTGTGTTAATAATATAGAAGTAAAAGCTCAATTGAATGATTATAGCCTACGTAGCTATACAGCTGTATGGCTTGTATAGGTCAAGCTGAAAGGCTTTAGCGTTTCCATTCTGGCACCCTACATCACGTACACTATGTTCACCTAACCGAAGCGCATTTACTATTTTCGTATATCATTGTCTACATGCATGCAGCGATTGACTGGACACACTGTTGTGCTAATCCTGCCCCGTAGTATTGCCTTATTAGTCATTTAATTCATTATAACCCCTACTTATACAACACATATTTATTTATCTAATTATTTATTGGATAAATAAATCCTAGAACAAAAATGCATTTATATTATTTTTGATAAAAGTTGTTATTAGTTGAAAAATTGCAGGAAGCTAATATCCCATGAATATATCAACTATTTAACATGTATAAAAAAAAAATATGACATTTATAAAAAAAAATGTATGAAACATCGAAAGATGTGCTCTCACCTTTGACAGCGGTCATGTTGATTGAGAGTTACAACTGCACTTTCTCTCTGTACACAGGTTGTGAAAGTAGAGAGACAGCCCGCTAGTCGAGATGAGGCTGTGTCAGGTGCTAGATTCCCCTTTGAACTATACTAAAAAAAAAAAACTGTTAACACCTTTACTCCCCTGGGGTGTCTTGTGAAAAACAATGACAAGGAATGAGAGTAAATGCAAATGTTGTTGGTTTTCCGCACTGTGCAGAACCATTTGAGGTTTCATCATTTGTATGACAGTGTAGAGAGATAGAACTGCATCCCATAGAACTGATAGAACTGATTCATTACCTATGGAACATTGCTGTTGAACTGCTGCATACAGCTATTGAACACTATGAGAGGAAATGAGTGTTCATGTTGTTCAGCACAGACACTCAGACACGCCAAAGCTCCCAGTGACCGCAGTGGTCGAGGGAAAATGTATCGCCTGTTCTATTTTCAACCCGCAGTCACTAGAAAGATAACACCATTATGCTTGTGCTGTTGAGGCTTATTTTTCGTTGTAGTCTACACTGAAGAAAATGCTAGATCGGTTCATTGAGAACACAATATACAGTGCCTTGCGAAAGTATTCGGCCCACTTGAACTTTGAGAACTTTTGCCACATTTCAGGCTTCAAACATAAAGATATAAAACTGTATTTTTTTTGTGAAGAATCAACAACAAGTGGGACACAATCATGAAGTGGAACGACATTTATTGGATATTTCAAACTTTTTTAACCAATCAAAAACTGAAAAATTGGGCGTGCAAAATTATTCAGCCCCTTTACTTTCAGTGCAGCAAACTCTCTCCAGAAGTTCAGTGAGGATCTCTGAATGATCCAATGTTGACCTAAATGACTAATGATGATAAATACAATCCACCTGTGTGTAATCAAGTCTCCGTATAAATGCACCTGCACTGTGATAGTCTCAGAGGTCCGTCAAAAGCGCAGAGAGCATCATGAAGAACAAGGAACACACCAGGCAGGTCCGAGATACTGTTGTGAAGAAGTTTAAAGCCGGATTTGGATACAAAAATATTTCCCAAGCTTTAAACATCCCAAGGAGCACTGTGCAAGCGATAATATTGAAATGGAAGGAGTATCAGACCACTGCAAATCTACCAAGACCTGGCCGTCCCTCTAAAGTTTCAGCTCATACAAGGAGAATACTGATCAGAGATGCAGCCAAGAGGCCCATGATCACTCTGGATGAACTGCAGAGATCTACAGCTGAGGTGGGAGACTCTGTCCATAGGACAACAATCAGTTGTATATTGCACAAATCTGGCCTTTATGGAAGAGTGGCAAGAAGAAAGCCATTTCTTAAAGATATCCATAAAAAGTGTTGTTTAAAGTTTGCCACAAGCCACCTGGGAGACACACCAAACATGTGGAAGAAGGTGCTCTGGTCAGATGAAACCAAAATTGAACTTTTTGGCAACAATGCAAAACGTTATGTTTGCCGTAAAAGCAACACAGCTGAACACACCATCCCCACTGTCAAACATGGTGGTGGCAGCATCATGGTTTGGGCCTGCTTTTCTTCAGCAGGGACAGGGAAGATGGCTAAAATTGATGGAAAGATGGATGGAGCCAAATACAGGACCATTCTGGAAGAGAACCTGATGGAGTCTGCAAAAGACCTGAGACTGGGACGGAGATTTGTCTTCCAACAAGACAATGATCCAAAACATAAAGCAAAATCTACAATGGAATGGTTCAAAAATAAACATATCCAGGTGTTAGAATGGCCAAGTCAAAGTCCAGACCTGAATCCAATCGCGAATCTGTGGAAAGAACTGAAAACTGCTGTTCACAAATGCTCTCCATCCAACCTCACTGAGCTCGAGCTGTTTTGCAAGGAGGAATGGGAAAACATTTCAGTCTCTCGATGTGCAAAACTGATAGAGACATAACCCAAGCGACTTACAGCTGTAATCGCAGCAAAAGGTGGCGCTACAAAGTATTAACTTAAGGGGGCTGAATAATTTTGCACGCCCAATTTTTCAGTTTTTGATTTGTTAAAAAAGTTTGAAATATCCAATAAATGTCGTTCCACTTCATGATTGTGTCCCACTTGTTGTTGATTCTTCCCAAAAAAATACAGTTTTATATCTTTATGTTTGAAGCCTGAAATGTGGCAAACGGTCGCAAAGTTCAAGGGGGCCGAATACTTTCGCAAGGCACTGTACATAGGTCCTAAATTGGTGTAGATTTGGTTTCTCACCTCGCTGTTACAACCCCATTGCTTATCAATAGGCTTAGATGTTGATGAAATTGCCCGTGCCATCTCCAATTGAGTTTACAGCTGATGTTGGATTAAAAGCCATTAGCCACCTTGATTTTAATTGTATTTTTTACTTTGGTCTACTATTTTCTATTGTCTTCAGTTTATCCTCACCCCTGCCTGTACTTTCAGGTGGAGCAGGGATGAAGGTAAGGAAAATCTCTCCGGGTCAAACAGGGCATACTGATTATCATTACAATACAAGTACTGTATGTACTCTTAGAAAAAACGGTTCCAAAAGGGTTCTTCAACCGACCCCATAGGAGAACCCTTTTTGGTTCCAGGTAGAACCCCTTTTGGTTCCAGGTAGAATCCTTTTTTGGTTCCAGGTAGAACCCGTTTTGGCTCCAGGTAGAACCCTTTTTGGCTCCAGGTAGAACCCTTTTTGGTTCCAGGTAGAACTATTTTGGCTCCAGGTAGAACTATTTTGGTTTGTACTTAAGAGTGGATGTTGGAGATATGTTGGATGAAAAGGCTGTATTACAAAGTCTGTATAAAATGAAATCTTCAGCATAGCAAATAACCCACTTTGAGATACATTTAGCTAGAATAAAAGTACAAGTATAACTAAAAAACAAATACTGAAAAGTATTTACTGCATAAGTCAGTAACAAACCAGATGGATGCTCATTCTGTAAACAGCATGCATCGAAGGGACTATTTTCAAGTGTCTTACCAATTCTGGGTGTTTGCCAAACCAACAGCTACAAAACAGGCCTCCCAGAGCAAGTGGCTGATATGCAAAGAACTTCAAAGGTGAGACGGACTCATTACAATCAATGCTTCATGTGTGTTTAATTCAAAATATTAGAGATAAACTAATGTTTCTCCATGTCCCCTTTGACAACCTCGACAAATAAGGGATTTCTCCAAAAGTCAATTTCACCAATACTCATACGGTATATGTTGGTCATTGCCTTAACCACCACAACACTTTTGCTTAGGCAGTTGTGGCAGTACCCCTGCTGTCTTAGTTTACCTTTGTTGGTAAAGGGCATGTTCAGTCTTATTCTCCCCTACTCTCCGCCAACTCTGCGCAAGTTGCACACCTGTCTGCCTGTGCGGTTGCGGCTTTGAGTTTTCAAGGCGCTCAGGAAAAGAAACCAGCCAAGAAACACTAACCACAATTCGTTGCAACAGGTTGACTGCTGCAGAGGGACAACTGTGCACATCTGCACCTACACTAAAGCTGTGACAAATCTCATCGCTATTGCAGAAAGCAGATCATAGAAATATAATTATTAGAACGGACTGCCAAAAAAAATTGCCAAAAAAAAATGGACTGGTACACTCATGAGTAAACTCAATAGGTCACCGGTCCACCCATCACGGATGTTAATTTTCTACTAATTCAAATGATATGGGGCTGCCGGTATGGTTCCTGCACATGGAATCTAGCTGCAAAAGTGACAGATGTTTTTTTTTCTAAGTGTGCTAACAGGAAGACGACTGTGGCTGTTGATCCTCTACCTGTCTCTTAGATGTGTATATCTTTTACCTGTCCTTTTTATCAGTTTACCTTCTACCTGTCCTCTTTATCAGTTTACCTTCTACCTGTCCTCTTTATCAGTTTACCTTCCACCTGTCCTCTTTATCTGTTTATCTTCTACCTCTCTCTTCTCTGTTTATCTTCTACCTGTCTATCTTCTCTGTTTATCTTCTACCTGTCTCTCTTCTCTGTTTATCTTCTACCTGTCTCTCTTCTCTGTTTATCTTCTACCTGTCTCTCTTCTCTGTTTATCTTCTACCTGTCTCTCTTCTCTGTTTATCTTCTACCTGTCTCTCTTCTCTGTTTATCTTCTACCTGTCTCTCTTCTCTGTTTATCTTCTTCCTGTCTCTCTTCTCTGTTTATCTTCTACCTGTCTCTCTTCTCTGTTTATCTTCTTCCTGTCTCTCTTCTCTGCTTATCTTCTACCTGTCTCTCTTCTCTGTTTATCTTCTACCTGTCTCTCTTCTCTGTTTATCTTCTACCTGTCTCTCTTCTCTGTTCATCTTCTACCTGTCTCTCTTCTCTGTTCATCTTCTACCTGTCCCTCTTCTCTGTTTATCTTCTACCTGTCTCTTCTCTGTTTATCTTCTACCTGTCTCTCTTCTCTGTTTATTTTCTACCTGTCTCTCTTCTCTGTTTATCTTCTACCTGTCTCTCTTCTCTGTTTATCTTCTACCTGTCTCCTTTGCTCACATCAGGTCGATACAACGTAAATACTGTTGGTTAAAAACATGTTAACTACAACAGAGAACACTACTTCAGACAGCTGGAAAGAGTGGTGCTTGTATTGAAAACAGGAAACCCACTTCCTTGTACCTTGTAGATCAGAGGACACAGACCAGTGGACCAAATCTTTAACAAATGGTTTCAAATCTGTCGTCAGTATTGGGTGCCATAGATAGTGTGTGATAAGTCGTTGGAAGTGTAACACATTCTGCTTAGAGTTCATGTCTTTTGAAAGCTGGCCAGTTCAAATGAGTCATAATTTGCACAGGGCTAGGATAACACAGTGCCACCGAGGATAACACAGTGCCACCGACGTCTACTGTCCCCACATGCTTCAAGATGTCCACCATTGTTCCTGTACTCAAGAAAGTAAAGGTAATTGAACTAAATGACTATCGCCCTGTAGCACTCACTTCTGTCATTGTGAAGTGCTTTGAGAGACTAGTCACGGATCATATCACCTCTACCTTACCTGACACCCTAGACCCACTTCAATTTGCATACCACTCCAATAGATCCACAGACGATGCAATCGTCATCGCACTGCACACTGCCCTATCCCATCTGGACAAGAGGAATACCTATGTAAGAATGCTGTTCATTGACTATAGCTCAGCCTTCAACACCATAGTACCCTTCAAGCTCATCATTAAGCTAGGGGCCCTGGGTCTGAACCCTGCCCTGTGCAACTGTGTCCTGGACTTCCTGACGGGCCATCAAGGACAACAACCACCCGAACCACACTGCCTGTTTTCCCCGCTATCATCCAGAAGGCGAGGTCAGTACAGGTGCATCGAAGCAGGGACCGAGAGACTGAAAAACAGCTTCTATCCCAAAGCCATCAGACTGTTAAATACTGTTAAATAGCCATCACTAGCACATTAGAGGCTGCTGCCCTATATACATAAACTTATGTATATACTGTACTCTAACGTATTCTACTGTATCTTAGTCTATGCTGCTCTGACATTGCTCACCCAAATATTTATATATTCTTAATTCCATTCCTTTACTTTAGACTTGTGTGTATTGTTGTGAAATTGTTAGATATTACTGTTAGATATTACTGTACTGTCAGAGCTAGAAACACAAGCATTTCGTTACACCCGCAAATAACATCTGCTAAACACGTGTATGTGACAAATACATTTGATTTGAATTCCAACATGGAATTATCCTCGGTCACCTCAGCCTGAGTGTGGGAATAACTGTTAATATGAACAAACACGCCACCTTAAAGGATTACCAGTTCTATACGCAATGCGTGAGACATTGAAAACAAACCCTGGCGTCAACAACTTCCTGTCAGGGTAGAAAAGTTTATTGGTATAAATGTGGCAAACAAAATCGATTTTTAAGACAGTATGTTGATGACTCACTCTGCTTTTCCAAGTAGCTTCAGGACGAGATGAAAAACCACTTACGCTCACGCAAACCTTCTAACGCGGCTTCTTACATTGCATATTAACATTTAAGAGTTTGTTCTGGGTCGAACGTTGTACTACTGGTCATAACAACATAACACTGAAAGGTTGTTCTAAGCATACCGCTTTTGATTTGATTGAGAGCTAGCAGACTTTAGAACACTGACTGTTCAGAGCACTGTACAGCATGGATGGACTCGTAGCATTTACAACAGGTTGGTGGACGGACGGACTGGGCCCAGGACTCACAATACACAAGAATAATAATAAATCATGAAAACAACTACTTATTTCTATTAACTCCTGAGACAATACTGTCACTTAATACTGATACTTAAGAGTAAACATGACAAAATATCGAGAGAGAGTCACCCCACCCCCTTCCGTTACTAAGCAAACTCTTCCATTTGAGGAGTTGCGACACCATGCAAAAATAACATTGAAAGCAACAATAACATTGAAAGCAACAATAACATTATACTCCAAAGAACAAGTAATTAAACATTGAACAACTTGTTTTTACAACCAGCCTCAATCGGTAAGATTAATGGTGTCTGCCAGACATTGTACCATAGTGTCTGCCAGATATAGTACTATAGTGTCTGCCAGATATAGTACCATAGTGTCTGCCAGATATAGTACCATAGTGTCTGCCAGATATAGTACCATAGTGTCTGCCAGATATAGTACCATAGTGTCTGCCAGATATAGTACCATAGTGTCTGCCAGACATAGTACCATAGTGTCTGCCAGATATAGTACTATAGTGTCTGCCAGACATAGTACCATAGTGTCTGCCAGATATAGTACCATAGTGTCTGCCAGATATAGTACCATAGTGTCTGCCAGACATAGTACCATAGTGTCTGCCAGATATAGTACCATAGTGTCTGCCAGATATAGTACCATAGAATAAGACAAGAGATATGTTTTGATATATTGACAGGTGATGGGATGGTTGCTATCGACTGGCACTGCGGTCTGTGATAGAAATACGGTGAATTCACCGTATGAATTGGGACTCAATTTAGATGACATTCACTTTAGTTGGGACAATTGTTTTGCTTTGTGGATTTGGAGCGCTTCACAAATTGACAGCAGGTCCATTTTGACCCTGCCAACAGAGCTCTGAAGATTCAACCAATTGCATCAAACTTCCCATCAGAAATAGAAACCCATCTAAACACAGCTTTTGTTCACATAGATACTAATGTACAATGTGTTATCATCAGAGTGGGACTGTAGAGATGGAATGATGCATCATGGACATTTCTCGGCCCTAAGGTCAGAGGTCGACTCCTCAGTGGGCGGTAGGGCGTGCCCTGCTCGGCCCCTCTGAGGCTGCTGGCTCGCTGGGCGGGGCGTCCTCCGTCACGGCAGAGGTGGTCTCCGACCCTGTGTTACTGTCACTGGTGCCGTCCTCCATAACCCCTTCCGGAACACTCTCCTTGTCCTCGGACGGCGCCCCCTCCTCAACCTCACTGGCAGGACGAGCCGTCGACTCCTCCGATGCCTTTGACTTCTCTGTAACCAAGAAAGCAGGAAATATTAGGGGACAGCAAACACGTTTGGACCGATGTGGTTTCAAACGTATAAAATAACATTGTAAAATGCGCTCAGCAGACAATCTCCCAAAAGAAGCATCTCCCCATATACAGTGCCTTGCGAAAGTATTCGGCCCCCTTGAACTTTGCGACCTTTTGCCACATTTCAGGCTTCAAACATAAAGATATAAAACTGTATTTTTTTGTGAAGAATCAACAACAAGTGGGACACAATCATGAAGTGGAACGACATTTATTGGATATTTCAAACTTTTTTAACAAATCAAAAACTGAAAAATTGGGCGTGCAAAATTATTCAGCCCCTTTACTTTCAGTGCAGCAAACTCTCTCCGGAAGTTCAGTGAGGATCTCTGAATGATCCAATGTTGACCTAAATGACTAATGATGATAAATACAATCCACCTGTGTGTAATCAAGTCTCCGTATAAATGCACCTGCACTGTGATAGTCTCAGAGGTCCGTTAAAAGCGCAGAGAGCATCATGAAGAACAAGGAACACACCAGGCAGGTCCGAGATACTGTTGTGAAGAAGTTTAAAGCCGGATTTGGATACAAAAATATTTCCCAAGCTTTAAACATCCCAAGGAGCACTGTGCAAGCGATAATATTGAAATGGAAGGAGTATCAGACCACTGCAAATCTACCAAGACCTGGCCGTCCCTCTAAACGTTCAGCTCATACAAGGAGAAGACTGATCAGAGATGCAGCCAAGAGGCCCATGATCACTCTGGATGAACTGCAGAGATCTACAGCTGAGGTGGGAGACTCTGTCCATAGGACAACAATCAGTTGTATATTGCACAAATCTGGCCTTTATGGAAGAGTGGCAAGAAGAAAGCCATTTCTTAAAGATATCCATAAAAAGTGTTGTTTAAAGTTTGCCACAAGCCACCTGGGAGACACACCAAACATGTGGAAGAAGGTGCTCTGGTCAGATGAAACCAAAATTGAACTTTTTGGCAACAATGCAAGACGTTATGTTTGGGGTAAAAGCAACACAGCTCATCACCTTGAACACACCATCCCCACTGTCAAACATGGTGGTGGCAGCATCATGGTTTGGGCCTGCTTTTCTTCAGCAGGGACAGGGAAGATGGTTAAAATTGATGGGAAGATGGATGGAGCCAAATACAGGACCATTCTGGAAGAAAACCTGATGGAGTCTGCAAAAGACCTGAGACTGGGGCGGAGATTTGTCTTCCAACAAGACAATGATCCAAAACATAAAGCAAAATCTACAATGGAATGGTTCAAAAATAAACATATCCAGGTGTTAGAATGGCCAAGTCAAAGTCCAGACCTGAATCCAATCGAGAATCTGTGGAAAGAACTGAAAACTGCTGTTCACAAATGCTCTCCATCCAACCTCACTGAGCTCGAGCTGTTTTGCAAGGAGGAATGGGAAAAAATGTCAGTCTCTCGATGTGCAAAACTGATAGAGACATACCCCAAGCGACTTACAGCTGTAATCGCAGCAAAAGGTGGCGCTACAAAGTATTAACTTAAGGGGGCTGAATAATTTTGCACGCCCAATTTTTCAGTTTTTGATTTGTTAAAAAAGTTTGAAATATCCAATAAATGTCGTTCCACTTCATGATTGTGTCCCACTTGTTGTTGATTCTTCACAAAAAAATACAGTTGTATATCTTTATGTTTGAAGCCTGAAATGTGGCAAAAGGTCGCAAAGTTCAAGGGGGGCGAATACTTTCGCAAGGCACTGTACCTAACTCAGGGGACCTGACCAGAACCATACATTAAAATACCATACGGTTTAGTGATTAACACTGTTGGGCCTCACCACCAGTATCCATGGGGCTGGGTTCCGTCTCGTCTCTCTCCTTGTTGCTGCTGTCCCTGACAGACACCTGTTGGCTCTTGCTGCCATTTGACGGGCCAACTGGTTTCTCCTCCTCCTCCAGGCTAGAGGACGTGGACGCCTCCTTCTCCCGCTCTGACAGGCGCCTGCGGGATGCATCCTCTGCCGCAGCGACCTCTGCAGATATCTTCTCCATGTCCACCTCTACTTTCATACAACACAGCTGGGCGCAGAGTGGCAACATGTTGAGTCTCCCCGCCGGGGGATTAATGCTATTAATCTTACAATCAATCTCACACCTGTGCAACTGTGATTAGTAACAGTGAGACAGTGAGTAGCGAGTGCAATGTTGACACCTTGATCAGATTTGGCACAGTTCCTGTTTTCTCTACAATGATACTACATTGCAAGGCAGTTAACCAACTGTTCCCTGGGCGCCGTGGATGTCGATTAAGGCAGCCCTCCGCACCTCTCTAATTCAGAGGGGTTGGGTTAAATGCGGAAGACACGTTTCATTTGAATGCATTCAGTTCTACAACTGACTAGGTATCCCCCCTTTTCAATCATTTTATTTCATTGAGTTTGCCCATTGTGAAGCATAGAGGAAGTCAATTGACTCGAAGTAAATGGCGCCACCTGGGGTATGGACTACGCAGTGCAGCATCTGGATTCAGAACTGCACCGAGTCAATTCAGAACTGCACCGAGTCAATCCACTTAGAGTTCTAAGTGATGACGCCGCGTGTTTGCCAGGACACGTGGACCAAGTTAGCAGCTGCGGGATCTCTACAATGCAAAACTGGCCCATTCCAAATAGCCTGAGGTCAACGCTGTAATATTTACTATGTGCAACATTAATAGATTTTGCGTACAAGTTCCCGGATGATGATCCCATACCCTTTTCAGCTCGCCGTTGAAAGACTCTGTGGCATCGATGAATTTCCTTTTCTTGTCCTGGTGGCGGTCTTCAATCTGAAGTAGCTCCGCCTCCAGCTTCCTCTGTGGACCAGATAGACAGACAGACAGACAGAGATCTGCCAATTTACCTGACTGATTACCTGTTTTTAATTGCTACTCAATTATCAAATAAGGAAAAAGGATCTGATTTCCAGGCTACCATGACAACAACGCCATGACTGGGTATCTATATGTCTCTAGGAAGACTGATAGAAGACTGACAGAAGACTGACAGACACCAGCGTACCTGGTGCACCATAAGAGACTGGACCTGCCGTTTCAAGACCTGCATGCGGGCGGTAGTGACGACGGAGCGCACGTCGGGGACCACGCTCTCGCTCAGGATCTCGCTGATCAGCCGGTGGTTGCGCTGGAAACGGGCGGCAGCCGAGTGCTTCGTGGAGAATCCGTCGTCGTAATCTGGGAGAGCGAATGGAAAAGGCATGTGGCGGGTGCCGTGTGTCTATCAGGGCTCAGTGAACACAACGGTCAATGGGTCAAGAGGGGAGAGATCCCACCACAACAAGTGTAGATGTGGTCGGCTTCCGGAAGAAATCTGATCTGGCATATCTTAATCGGACATAGTTCAACATTGACATACCTACATTTGGTTGAACCATTTATATATCAGTCGGAAATGTCTGCAAATTTGGCTGTTTACATGTTTGTCGCATGAACATACTTGAATATACACATTTGCAAAGGATGTTTCACCACTGTTGCTGTGAATGGTGTTGATATCCATATGTGGGTACAGAGTTAAAGATACATTTTTCTCTCTCGCTGTGTCTCAAAAACCTTACTCATTTACTCCAGAAACGTCTTGGTGGTTTTTACTGGCGCTTGTGCTCCTATTATTTCCCAGAAAAACTAGAGGATGTTGCGAAACTAAGTGAACATCCCAGCTTTTAGGTACGTGACACTTTTCTTTTAAATCCAGGGTCAAATGAAGCTGTCCTCTGTAACACTAGCATCAAAGTAAGTCAGAAATGTAGGAGAAGACATTGTCTCTTTAATAAGGTCAACTTCTTATTGAACACATGGAGAATTCATTCATTCCACGTTGGGCCAAAAGTCATTCAATTGACAAAAAAAATCTAAAAACTGCAGTGATTAAATAAAGTGATTGACTGCTGTAGTCAAACACCCATTTCATTTGAATGCTACCCTTTGAAAATAGCAATGGGGACAAGATGGTGCATTTGTCTGTGCATTTTGGGAGCAAGAAATACAATTTTGGCTTCATATTAACATCGCACATTTTATGGTGGAGAAAGACGTCATTCGAAAATGATCATCATCTCCATCAACCTGTTCCATCGGTTGATCTTCACTTCCGATTTTTTTTTGGGGTGCTTTTTCTCCAAAACCAACGGGAACAGTTTCTTCAGACTCTCCCCGTTCTCCGCATCTATTAAAGCAACTGATGTGGCAAATCTTTTTGAAGTCATCAATGTACAGCTTGTTGAGAAATGAACCCATAGGGATACTAACTATCACATTTTTATATCTTGGGTGTTTCCAACTTACCACAAGATTTTTTTTAAATCCATTTCCTGTATACCATTATCCAGCTCGATACGAGACAAGCATCATTTCCTGCAGGGTGTAATTCAGAAGTCCAGTTTTGATGTATGTTTCTATGTGAATGTGTGTTGCCTTGTTTCTTACTGGATCTCAGTGAAGCCATTGATCCCAAATACAGGGCCCAGACTTATACTACAGAGCTGAAATGGAGCGTGGCCTATAAGGTGAAGTAGCAAGTGTGACAAAACACGAAGAGGTAGTGCAGGGATAGAAATTGACACCAAGGTGATGTCACAGTTGCTGAAACATGGTGTGGGAACCAGTGTGACTGACATGGTAATACTAGTAGTGCTGAGAGCGTCTTACCATCTGGGTCGTCTGCTGGCTGGATACTCATGTACGGCTCGCCCTTGTCGAGACGAGACTGGCGCTGTCGGCTTTCCTCCTCCAGAGCGGCCTCGGCGCGGCTCTTAGCGTTGACGTAAGCCAGGTAGGCCGGAGAGTTGTGGTAGGCCTTCATGCTCTCATTGTACTCAATCTGTGGAGGAGAGACAAGGATGTGACAAAGGGAGAGATCTTTGACACGTGCCCCTGCAATGCAAAAACAAACTCTTCGACATTGAAGAAAAGTTACTCAGTATTTTTTTCAAAGGAAGGAATGATGACTGGAGGGACCCTTCTGACAACTGTTGGAGACACTTGTTACTGGTCACCCATAACAACCCCGTAAATAAACACCCCGGTAAAAACAAACCAACCTTCTCTGCTTCGTAATCATTCAAGTAATCCTGTTTCTCCTCATCAGTGAGGTCCCTCCACATGCCACCGATTATCTTCCCAATTTCCCATAGTTTCAGATCGGGATTGGAGGCTTTTACTTGATCCCAAACCTGGTGATGAGAACCAGACAGGGGCTCATTATCTCCACAAACCTATGGAGGCCGTGTTTAAACTCCACCTCCAGGGAGATATCCCATAGTCTGCCTGTGTGCTCTTAATGGCTAGGCTGCTGTATGTCTAGTTTCACAGTTCACACCTACCTGCATGGACACATGGGGCAGACGATGTGCAGTGTACATTAAGAGTGCTCGTCCCTAACCCTGGCTAAAGTGCTGCGTGTTATAAGGGTACAGTATTTTAATATGTCTTGCAATGGTGCGCACGATGGCGCAGTTTGGGGTTTAAGTAATGTTACGCGGAGACAACTTACCTTGCGACTATATCGCATGTATGGCATCAACGGCTTGTCTGGCGGCTTGGGTGGCTTTGGAATGTTTATTCCTGAAGAATTCTGGGAAATAAAAAGGCACTTTTTTTTAAGATTCAAAGTCAAAGTTAGGACACCAACTGGTGCTAAAAATGTCTAGTCATACAATTTGACACTTAGCAAAGTTTGGACTGAGAACCACCCTGCAGGAAAATACGCAACCACATAGCTGATCATCCAACCTTCAACAAAGTATTTGTAAAAAATCCCAACAAAGACCCATCAAACTACAAAACCATCAGTTCAATCACCTCCATTTAATTAAAGCCTGTTTGAGCCCAACCAGTGTACAGGAGTCACACAGAGACTATGATTGAGTAACGCTGATGGAAGAATATACAAAATCTCCCTCAAGCTGAGACGGGCACACTGCGTGACATAATGCCATTATCAGAACCCGAGTGCCAACCACAGCTTGCATGCAACGGCTGAATTATTCCCGTAGCAGCCGAAACCCATGCCAAGCATTGGGTCTATAATGCCATGGCAACGCTGATGGCATGGGTTACTTAGCATGGCTGTCAGCAATGCAGACTTTGAAGGGCAGGATCGAGCGATTTTGAACACACACAGATGGACACTTGGCCAGTCTGCACTAGTATGATGAAGGCAGCAGAGGAGCGCTGGGATGGCATACATCTCAGAAAGCCTTGGTAATGGAATGGGTTAGATGAATCATACTGTCCCTCTGTTCAAGAATGTCTGCTCTTATAAGCCCTGGGAAAAATGACTATTTCTAAACAAAGACAAAGAGCAAAGTTGTCAAGAGCTGTTTTAGCTCATATCTGCAGATACGTTACTACTGAGTTTTACTAAGCAAGCTAGATTAGGCTGTTTCAATCCAACTAGATAGTCATTTTAAATATTGATGTTAGTTTCCTTCTGTGTCTGGCGTTTTCATCCCGGTGTTTTTTCTACATCATTGTTCCTACCGTTGCCCGACTGTTGTTGCTTGTTGTCCCTCCCAGCCTGTAGTTGTTGTAAGCCAGATGACTGTAGGGGTTGTACCCCACAAAGCCGGGGGTGTTGGGCAATTGCTGATGGAAACAAATGAGACAGAAACACAGATGAGAAATAACGTTTTTTTTAAATGGGATAAAGCATGACAAAATCAATGAAAAAACTGGTGAGAACACGAATGTTGAAAAGCTGTAGAACTCAACTGAAAAAGACTTGCACTCATGCTGTAGCAACAAGAAGGATCATCAAGACAGCAATGTTATCTATACATTACCGTTGTTTCTTATGAAAATAATGTAGAGTCTACACTCTACAGTATGTTGTATACGGTACCTCACATCTTAGGGAGTGGAGCTTATTATCTGAGACTGCAAAGCCTATTGCATTGACCAATTCTACTGTGGTAACAGGACTATCTACATGGGTATACCGTATTAAATGGCCAAATGGATTCCACTTTTAAAAACAAAGTTAGCCCCCAAAAATGTGGACAGTAGCAAGTTAACATTGAAAGATAATAGCCGGCATGAATGTTGTTATGGGACATCCCTTTCCAAATGGCTTCCCATGTGCCATCAGAAATACTTACTGTTGTAGGGGCTGGGGGAGGGGGAGGGGCATATGGCCTTTCTCTTTCTCTTTCTGTTTTGAGAGAAAAGGTGAGATTTTAAAATTGAAGCAAAAAGCCCCCTTTTTACATCTCTCAATGTTGATTAAATCAATCCCATCAAGGTAGATCTGAATTTTGT
Organism: Oncorhynchus mykiss; assembly: GCF_013265735.2. Lineage (NCBI taxonomy): Eukaryota > Metazoa > Chordata > Actinopteri > Salmoniformes > Salmonidae > Oncorhynchus > Oncorhynchus mykiss. Next base: position 20,834,282 of record NC_048577.1, read on the forward strand.
GATTTTCTATTTCTCTCTCAGCAAATACAAGACGGATAATTATTAACCTATCAATTATAATACTAGGAAATTCTATAGGCTACCAGAAGTTAATATTTCATGCCTGAAACTCAAATTTATTTTATTGTGATAACATATACATTTGTAAATTCACATTTTTGCAGCCATAGTTGCCCAGCTTTATCCGAGACCAAACAGAAGTACTCATATTTTCATTATCTGATGGCTAAACTTGTATAATTGCAAACAATGTCTTACTTGACATCTTGGCAGAGGAAGAATTCTATCAGTTTATTCCAGTCATTGGGTCTGTAATAAACACATTATAATGGGGGAAAGCATTTAGGTGTTTCATTATCTTCATTTGTTATTACAGTACTTTAAAAATTGAATAGGAAAGAAAGTAAGTAGCTTGAGAGGGAAGACAAAAGAGATGTTGGTGCCAAAATGATGTCAGGCAACGTATGTGCAACATCACAACAGTGTCAGTGGACAGGCATGAACATGACAGGGGTTTGATGTGACGACTAGCAAGCTGTTCGCGTCCAAAAACATCGCTTACACTATTTGGAATGGCATTTGCTTATAATTGCACATGCGTAAATAAATGAGATACATGGAAATGCATTTGCTGAAAAATAAAGCTCTGTCATCTTGCGTAGTTGGCTGACACCCAGCTGTGCTAGCTAGCGAGGCTAGTAACGCTGAGCTAACTAACGTTACTTGCTTAGTATATGCAGCTACTAGCTTTAGCTAGCCAGCTGGCTAACTTGGAACATCTGATCAGTAGATGATGAGCATGCAAACGTAGATAACACAATCGGTGAGCTTGGTAACTTTTGGAGAAGGCGAATAATCTGCAGTTTAAATGATTTAACAAAAGCTAAAATACAGAATATTGTATTTGATACTCCGCATACGTTGTCAGGTAGCTCGCATTAGCTAGCCACCAAGCAGTCAGATCAAAGCAAGCTAACGTTAGCTATCTAGCTGTCACTGAAACATTTCAATTTTGATTTGAGGCGTTAAAACAGCGGATTAACAGTGACTATACCCGAACCGTTTTGGATGTGGATTTTGCAATCAAAAACCTTGGATCAGACCATTTAGAAAGCACCATGCTAGCTTGATAGCCACTGCCTCCTACGCTGTATATGAATAAGCTATTTGCTAGCTAGAGCTGTCACAGTACAGTCACATCATCACCTTGCATGTATCTGTAAATCTGTTATTCAAACAAAAGTGGCATTTTACAAAAATTCTTGACATACAATTGAAAGACTATTCAACATAAATCAATTAATGAATACTATTGATTTTCATATGTCGGTTAGTTCACATAGCAAGCAAGTGAAAGTAATGGCCAGCAAACTCACCCCAAAATCCTTTGTCCCCCACCAGTGTGTGTGTGGCTAGAATCAGGTTTAGCTAGCAGAAACAGTCCTCAGAATGAAACATATATATATATATTTATGGGGTCCACACAGATTTCAGTAGAATTTTCCAGAACTATTCCTTTCTCCTCTGTTAAGGGCATAATGTTTGCATTACACCCCAAGGCTAGCCTACTCTAAATTGAATCACCTAATTTCATTACTAACATTTTTTTCAATCAATATATTACTCAAATAAATTATACATAATAAATACACATTTGTGATGATTTTGCAATATAATACTGAATTTGAGACTATCAAATTCATAATTAATCAATTACTGATTTGGAATCAGATATTCTGAATACATGGGTTCACTAGAGTGAACTACAGTATGAATGAATCAGTGATGAACATGAACATACAATAAAGAGGACAGAATTCATGAACAATTTATAATTTATACATAACCGATATAAACTGCACTAATTGAACTATGCTGCTGCAGTTACAGGATGACAGGTCTTGTCATTGGTGCACTGAAGGTTGAGCTGCTATTGCTTATGGCAGAAGAATGAATCTTGGTAATTCATTCTGACCATACATTTTCATATTCCAATGCTTTGCCAAGAGCGATTAGCCTTAGCTTCAAATTCTATATGATAAAAATGACAAAAAATATTGCTTACGTCACCCAAGCATGAAACTTAGCTATATACATTCTGCTTCACTAACAAAAAAGGGTTTTCAGAAAAGCCAAGGCTGGTCTATTCATATCTCCTATTTTGTTAGCAGTGGCGATCTGTCATTCAGGGCCGAAGTTGCAAAAAAAAAAGAGCCATATCTCAGACTGGCCAATAAAAAGAAAAGATTAAGATGGTCAAAAGAACACAGACACTGGACAGAGGAACTCTGCCTAGAAGGCCAGCATGCCGGAGTCACCTCGTCACAGATGACGTTGAGACTGGTGTTTTATGGGTACTATTTAAAGAAGCTGCAAGTTGAGGACATGTGAGGTGTCTGTTTCTCAAACTAGACACTCTAATGTACTTGTCCTCTTGCTCAGTTGTGCACCGGGGCCTCCCACTCCTCTTTCTATTCTGGTTAGAGCCAGTTTGCTCTGTTCTGTGAAGGGAGTAGTACACAGCGTAATACGAGATCTTCAGTTTCTAGATAATTTCTCGCATGGAATAGCCTTCATTTCTCAGAACAAAAATAGACTGATGAGTTTCAGAAGAAAGTTATTTGTTTCTGGACATTTTGAGCCTGTAATCGAACCCACAAATGCTGATGCTACAGATACTCAACTAGTCTAAAGAAAGTTGTATTGCATCTTTAATGCAGTTTTCAGCTGTGCTAACATAATTGCAAAAGCGTTTTCTAATGATCAATTAGCATTTAAAATTATAAACTTAGATTAGCTAACACAATGTGCCATTGGAACACAAGAGTGATGGTTGCTGATAATGGGCTTCTGTACGCCTGTGTAGATATTTCATTAAATATAAGCAGTTTCCAGCTACAATAGTCATTTACAACATTAACAATGTCTACACTGTATTTCTGATTTGATGTTATTTTAAATGAACAAAAATGTGTTTTTCTTTCAAAAACAAGGACATTTCTAAGTGACCCCAAACTTTTGAACAGTACTGTAGATAAAACGTATCGGTGCTCATCGGCCATTGGACATAAACATTACACAACAAGTTGGAAATCGCAAATTCAATGATGAGTGGTTTGGAAGGAATCAGTAACGGTGGCTAACTGCAAGCATTGCAAAGCAATCACTAGCTTCTAATTCAGTGGAGTGGCCGTGTGGTCCCAAATCTGGGATTAAGGGTCTCTTTTCCAAGTTTAAAATGATAAACATTCAACATTGGCCATGCTGTCAATGAAGCGTGATTTATGTCACTCTCAAAACAACTGTTAACTCAGAACTGTGATATCTTGACTTCAGTGAGTTCAAGACAACTGGGAATTCCAGAAATAAGGACTGGGAAATATGTTTTGAATGGTCATCCAACTTGGAATTGTAAGTCTGGCCTTTTTCTAGAGTTACGACCTGAAGATCCATTATTCAACTTTGTTTTTTTTCTGAGTTCCCAGTTGTCTTAAAAGCACCATAAATTCAGAGAATGGCAGACCTTGATGACAAAATTTGTCCACGAAGGTCCGCCGTGCCACCTTCCTGTTCAAGTGAGCACAGCACAACAAGGTGAGTCCAAAAATGTATTGCATGCCGCTGCATAAACTATGTAATATGCCAGGGAGATATGTATACTGTAGCTAAGAAAGAAATACTAAGTGTATGTTGCGTAGTAAGCTGTTAGTAGCCCATGTGCCTCACCCTAATAATTTGGTCTATTTACCCCTCTTAATTGTGCCTACTGTTCTAACTTGGTAGTGCACATGTAGCCTATAGCCTGTTTTAGAGAAATATAATCATTTAATCTTGTAAGAGTTTTCATTGTCTGCTTTCATGACCCATTTATTTATCCTACTGTTCTGACTTGGTGTACAGGGAGAACACTGTAAGAACAGCCCATTTTCTGAATTCTGTCAATGTACATTTCAAAAGTGCTAAACAAATAGTTATATTGACTACGTCCATCCTAGCTCGCTCATTAATGTCTTCATTGAAATTAGGGATTGCCTCTTATCCGCTTGTTGTCCCCTTATGCCATAGTTTCTATATCTCAATTGTCATTAGAAACCACATTTGTTTAAGCAAGTCAGCCATATCTGCTATGTTATTTTAAAGGCAGTAAATGAGGCTGAATGAACTGTTTCGCTGCCAGAAAAGGCTCTGCTGATAGCCAGGTGTAGCAGTGGTAAAATGTTGGGACAGCTGTATGTAGGCCTTAACAGTTTGTGGGCATCGTTTGTCACGGTTATCATGCAATTAATGTATTGTTTAGTGTTGTGTTGTGTAGTGGCTTTGATGGCATGCATTCCACTGTTTTTTGCCCCACCCAGATTTACATGCTGAAATCGCCGCTGATTGTTAGAACTCAAATGCTTTGCATTCTTGCTCACATTCTTTGCAATCGGTACAATCTCAACAGTAATGATTTTATTTGCTTGTTGCCATCTTTATAATAACACAGTAAGCCTCTTCTGACCTGGATTGACATTTCAAAAAAACAAATGAATGGCTCTGCCCTAATCCACTTGTTGTTTGATTTGGCAGGCTATTGATCATGGTGTGACCCTCTATTTGTATTGTCTTCCAACACAACCTTTGAATACAGTTCAAATACGTTGAATACAGAAAAACACTTTACTATTTTCTCTGCGACAGTTATTTAGATAGGCCCATTGAGTTAGCACTGTTTGATATCTATGGATAGGTCAGCTTGCGCACATTGACCTCCATCACTGCATCACTTACTTGATGTGTGACACCTGTCATGCAGTAAGTACTCCATTGCATTCCGTAAATATCTCATATAGCCTATTGTTCATGTACTGGACAGAGGTGTGCAGAGACGGATGACCCCTAGACTAAATGCCAGATGTAAGGGCTTAACTGACACACCCCCAGGCCTCCTTGGCACAGTCCTGGGATTCTGGATGCCTGTAGACTTGAAAAGGCCAATCCCATTTTAAATCAAGCAGAGGATTCCACTTAAATCCCTACTGACTTCCCATTTTGGATTAGGCATAGGATTTTCTTCTGAAAGGTCCGGGGGTATTTCCCATTCTGATTCAGGCACAGTTCGTCTTAAGCCTGTTGGGCTCGCCAATAGACTCAGGCAGTGGAACTAAGCAGCCTTGAACGTTTATTCTGGTGGTGGACCGTGCAGGTATTTTTATAAGCGGTGGCAGTCACACTATTATGATGTATCATTCCTGAGGTATTCGTTGGACATGCCTTGAGTAATACTGTTAACGACGTGTATGTTTAAGCGGAGCCTTCAAAAGTTACACCCGGCAAAAGACATTCATGAGATTTTTTCAGTTGACAGAAACTTCCGCAGTTTCTGACTCGGTCGGTTGACCTGTAGCTATGGTTGTGTGGTGGACCTGGAAAACAGTACTGGGATGATGTTTTTCTTAGCCTTTGATGATCCAGACATATTGATTGAAACAACCCGTTTAGAAGTGCACCCTCGGTTCTTGTGCAATCAGTATGGCCTACACTTAGCACAGTATACACTTTCCCTTGAACTCAGTATCTACCGTGTGGTGGAATATATTTGGTACATGATCTAACATACATGAACCGTTTAACTACATGCCATGCAGACGTTTAGAGGGGGAAAGAATCAGGCGAGAGATCAGATGCTACACGTTTATAATTTCATTGGATCTAATACATTGTATACAATTCTCTCATAGAGTAAACATTTCTAAGGTAACCAAATCATTATTCTGTAACAAGCACACATTCTTGCTGCGTTTTCTTCAATGTTGGTAAAGCATGGCCCTGTTCTGGACCCCACATACAAGATCTCGCCATGTTTAAACCCAGTATATAGTTAGGCTACACATGCTAAAGTTACCTTAAATCTTTTTACAGTAGAATTAACATGTAAAGTCCAAGGCAAATAGGAATATCCCTCAGAAATACAAAATACAGTAGAGCAAAAGTTAGAGATCAAGTAATATAGTGTAGGTACACACCGTTGAATGTAAATTAAACACTGAAGGTCTTGGATCCAAAAGGAAAACCAGGACCATTGACTTGAAACATAGCACTACTTTACCTAGAGATAGTATCTACAGTAGCACAGAAATGGAATGTTCTAGGATATTACTTTGTTTTACCTTTTATATAACCAGGCAAGTCAGTAAATAGCAAATTTGTATTTACAATGACAGCCTACTTGTAAAGATAAGGCCTTAGACTTATGTATGGTGTTTTTTCATTCAGTACATGACAAGGGAATATCAACATTTAATGTACACAAAGCACTCCTATAGTTTTTGGGGTTTCACGCCTCAAAATACTCTTCCTTGTAACTTCTTTGGAGAAGCCTTTCATTGCTCATGTTACTTCATTGTGTTTTGAAATGCAATCAACTTATCAGCTACAGTATATCCTCCTTCCTTAATACCATTTCCTATGTCTTTCTAGTTGGGAATGACATCAGTCGCTTTGTTGAAGTTATGTGGGATTTATGGTTTAGAACAAGGAATTTTTACAATGAAAATATGACCAGCTTTTGGAATATGGGCTTTTCATTTGGGAGCTGCTGAGGTGGAACTCTGCTCTTAGGTATTCTAGGGGAATAGTGGATGTCATGGTGGAATGTGGCAGAAAGTAAGAGCATCCTGTTTCACCGAATAGCCTCAGAGAGCCAAAAATATGTTTTAGGGACTTGTCAATTGAGAAAAAGCTAATATGAACTATTAGTGATCATCGAGAGGCTCAGTTTCAAGGTTAATGACCCAGGAAGCAGGCAAAACTGGACGTTGGTTCCACCAGCCCACTGGGGATGTTTGTTTTGTCGGTCAAAGTTTTGGTCAAATGTAGGCTAAGTAAATGTCTACAGGTTAGTAATTAGTTCAGAAGATAAGTCATTGACTGAGCGACTACTAAGTAGACTACAACACTATTACCATGCAATATCCCCATAGACCCTTTGGATAACTTTGGCAGTTTTTTTTATTATTTTATTTTTTACAAGGAAGCAAGTTACAGATACAGTACAGTTGGCTAAGTCCGCAATAATTATCTTTGGCCCGGCTCATGTCAGGTCATGTCACACATCGACCCAAATGTCTTTGATATTGTGATTCTGAATGGTAATGTAGCACAGCGGGTTTTCTATCTACTTTGTCCCCAGGCAGGGAGGTGTGAATGTTCAATGTTGCCTAATGAAATTAGATGTTTCTGTCCCAGGATGTACTACCCCATGGCAGCAATCACAGCACAACCGTGTTGAAGGGCATTGCTATGTTGGGCTTAGTTGGACTTGCTACAGTATGTGCTCTGCTGCTCTGGATAACAGCCAGAGGAAAGCCCTTGAATTACTTCTAGGCTCCTCTGTCAAACCAGAGGGGTATGAGAGAGAGAGAGAGTGAATGGTAAAAGCTGTGTGCCTTACGGACACAATGTGGCTTTTTGTGAGAGCAAATCAGTTGCGACACAAATGTAGCTGGAACTCCCGAGCTCTCTGTCACTCACACCGTCTCTGCTCCCTCTCCCTCTAGTCGATCTGCTCACATCTCTGCTGACAAAAAGAGCTGCCTATCATTTGTAGGAGTCCGTTTTTGGACAACCCGTCCTGCACTCTTCTTTCAGTTCTTGAAAGAGAGGAAGCAGGACAACTGCTGCCCCCGTCCGTCTGGTTTACCCCCTCGGCACTGTCCCCTCGCCTCGCTCTACAGGAAGCTAACTGTGCCAGTGTACTGTTAACACCAATAATGAATGTCCCGGCGAGATGAATCCTCCCTGGAGTCAATTAGTAACCAAACTCTCTCAGGGGGATTAAGTGCACTATCCATTTCTAGAAATGACAAACGACCGACCTTGCTGATCAGACTGTCCTGTGTTCAAGGGCCGTCTTCTCTCCTATACTCCCTGTGGTCCACAGGTTAAGCCTGAGTCGGTCAATCAACCAATCACATCATAGATCATAGCCCGAGGGAACCCATCACCGATCTTTTCCACCCGTTTGCAATACAGTACAATCAAATCGCTGTAGGGATGTTAACAGTCTTGTCCATGTAGTGTATGTGGAAGGTATGTAGGAGTATGATGCACTAGGGAGTTTGTCCACATAATAACACAAATCAATGATTCCTTGGCTCGTATACTGCTTCATCGATGACGTCGAACCTGATAACTGGCTCTGCCAGAGTAAAAGTCAAGGGTGTTCACTTATACTGGAGGGAGCCCATGTATGACCAGGATGCTAGCTCTCAGTGAGGATTCCAATGCTATTATATAGACGTCTGGCGTTTCTCCGAACGTTTCAGCCAGCTAGCCATTACAGAGGCTGTCTAGAGCGTGTTTTTTTTTTTCATCATTGCAGCCATAAAGTCCTCTTCCCTTCTAGCCGCGAGAAGTTGTCACGAGCCACACGTGCTACAATCATGCAAAGTCACACTACATTAGTCCATGAAACAGTCAGGTGGGTTAACTACAGTAATGCTCCCACTGAGATCCGTGTATTTACTTGTATGTTTTATTTCATCAATGCAGTATAAAAACTTGGAGATATTTGTGTGACAACTAGACCGTATTTGTGGTCAGTCACACATCTAGGCTATTCTAAGATCGCCCCCCTCATCTGGGAGTTTGTATCTCTGTCTCCTTCTAAAAACAATCTCCCAAAAAGCACAGGAGAAGAAGAAAAAAACACTTTTTTTGGGGGGGGGGGGGGGGGACACAATGAGTGTATAGCACCACTATAAACAACACAATACTGCCAACAAGCAGTCTCTTGGTTGGAAAGAAATCCTGTATATAGAAGCATATTCATACAAACATGAGAGCAGCAGCACTGGCGTCTTAGTACTTCAGCCCCAGCTGGAGAAACAAGATTATCCTATCAGCAGTGTACAGAGTCCCGAGCCCAGCTATGATGCCAGTCCCCCTGGACAAATAAGCCAGAGAGAGAGAGAGCTCCCAGTCAAAGAGAAGGGGGGAAGCGGAGAGGAGGGAACGAAGGGGGGGGGGGATAACGGTAAAGCACATCTATTCTGGGCTCCTCTCAGAGGTACAGTTTATTCTTTCAAAAGTAATCTCTCTTTTCACTTCATGTCTCCAAGTGTTGTGAAAAGCTGCGGCTTATCATCAATTGGTAATTCTCTCTCTCTCTCATACACACTCGCAATAGTCATTATTTTCCACAGCTGCTGCTGAATGGTCGATGGTGAGTCATGTTAGGACACTTAACTCATGCGTAAAGATTTTCTGTTTTTTGTTTCAAAGATGCTAAGAGATGGAAATCAGAGTTCAACTAGACTACACTAAACCAACGTTGTCCTGTTTTGAGAAGAATGATTACAACACTTTTATTCGGGAGTCTGTTGTTTGCCACCTGTCATTTAAAGCAAGAGCATCTGCCTAACTTCACAGAAACGTAAAATACACACATGTGCTCAAAAAGATGCATACAGACATACGCTCACACACGAAAACAAACAATAGTAAAATAGCAAAATTCTATGGTTTCCTTTTATCTTTTTCATATCAAGCAAGTACCGTTAGCCTCACGTGAAGTGGGGCTTTAGGGTTAAGTCCTTCCCTTCCATAGTTGTAACTAAACAGCACCAGTAGAATTTGGCTGGCCCTAAGCCCTAGCCCTGGCCCCCCAGGGGCCCAGCCGGTCCCCTCCTCACTCTCTCATGGTTGCAGTAATTAGCTGGTGGCAGTCCAGTTCCCCCCGCAGCTCCATGGGCCCTGGCAGCCTCATGCCCGTCTTCTGGTCGACACACCAGCACTTTCCTCGCTGCCCGTCACGTGCTGGCTGGCACTGTAGACACAAGAAACAAGACAGGTGTCAGTCACAAGCCAAATGGCATTTGTTGCACGATAGGCATATGATACAGATCAAATCAGATCAATGGCATAAGGTAGGGGCCTCCAAATACATTCAGCAATGTAATTTTTCCTTGAGCGGATGGTCGCGGGCTGGAACATAGTTATAAATCATTTGTACACTGCAAATTGGCCGCAACAATCTCAAACAGATATATTTCATTTCAAACCTTGATTGCATTGTGATATTGTCACATATGGCTCTCTATTTATGCATGGGAATACTTGGGAACAGATTTCCTAAATTAAAATCACTTTGAGCTGATTTCCTGGTGATTCTATAGTATTTTATGTCCAACAACGAAATATATATTTTTGGTTCAGAAAACTGCAGGTACTCTGGCATAAGCTGTTGCAGTTTCTTAATAGCACTTAAGTTCCCTTGTAGCTGGATTACTTAACGGTGAAACGCCACGTCCGTTTGTGATATTACAACAACAAAGAAGTTACTGCAAACAGCAAACACTTTTTGTCATCCTCTGACATCATTGCAAGCAACGATAGAAGAGCGCAATATGTACTGCAATATTTTTTTTTACCATGCCGCACGACTCTCTTCAGCTCCGGAAACAAAAACAAAAACAATAACAACAGTGGTAGAGCGGTCAGTGGCGATGTTTCCACCCTACTGCGGATTCCATCTTTAAGGTACCTTCACATTCAAACCTGAGGTACCTTCACATTCAAACCACTGTTATATTTGACATTGTTCCCTTTGTTAATCACTTTCTCTCAAGCCCCTCAATCTCACCAGTGTGAATGTGGATTAATTGAATATAATCTCAAAGTTGTATGAATCACAACCACTGAGTGATACATATCTGTATGTAGCCTGGGGTGGTTTTGAAACACCCCATCAGCCTGGCTCAACTTTCCTATTGAGATTCCTCCTGTGCAATGAAAAGATGCCAGATGACCTCTCATAACCTTAGTTATACTCACAAAGGGTGCCGTGAATCTCTACCACAATGCAGTTATAGTTCAACAGTGAACAGATGCCTTTTACACACTATAAAGAGCAGACAAGGGTACATTAACTGTGTTACACAATCAAGCCTGAGCCCAGACTCTGATGCCCTTGGCAGGGTAAGACTTTTACCACTGACTGACTCTGCTACTCCTGTTGCTTCGTAGCGTATTCTGCTCTACAGAGCAACGAGCCTTATCGAGCTCCGTGTTCTCAGATTCTTCCCCGTCTTATCTACAAAGCCGCCCATTTCAGACATAGCGGAGAAATAATTGCTTTTCGAAAAGCTAATGACATCTATCACTGCAGTGAAGCGATTACTGTCAACCCTTTTAGGTTAACCACTGTGTCGTGTTGTACGTGCACGGTTCAGCGCGGTTTTTCTTTGGTAAATTTTTGCTTGTCTGTAGATGTGGAGTCTTGGCAGGAGAAAATGCTCACAGAAAACAATGCTGTTACAGGGCCATTGTGGTGTTTTGGCTAATAGAGCCGTGACAATGTTAGAGGGGTTTGTTTGCGTGGTGTGTTCTTATGCGCCTGTCTGAGACCAGATCGAGTGAATGATAAAGACCTTCTACACAGACTACTTGGATAAATGTCTGCATCCAAAATGGCACGATATTCCTTGTAGTGGTCTACTTTTTTGGCAGTGGCCAATAGGGCTCTGGTTAAAAAAATAGTGCATAAATGGCATAAATAAGGTGCCATTTCAGAGTATGTCGGAGGACTTCCTGAATAGTGCATAATATAGATGCCATTGGGATAAGGACTCCTTGTCAGTCGACAAACCTGCTTGGCATGGAAGTCTCCGTTCTTGTCACAGTTGGGTATGGGGATACTGTAGAGATCCTCATGGGTGCGAGTGTTGGACACCAGTCGGTCCAGCGCTCTCTGCAGCTCAGCACGACATGGAGCCTGAGGACGACCAGTGGAATTAGTCGGAAATCTGTTCAGCGATCATTCCACTCCTTGCCACTCCTGTTATGTTAATCTTTGGCATATGACGCGGAGAATAAGGAGTGGAATGTTAGCTAAACAGACTGGTATCCAGGCTAGTGCGGCCCATGTAGATGTTTGGGCATGTACGCCCATGTATGCTTATATACGTCCATGTAGGTATCTGGAAATGGCAAAGAGTTTTATACGACCCTTTGTTGTTGATTTCAGTGAACACCTGGGTTTACGTTTCATGAGATGGCCATTGAATGATGAGGGCTGAAAATAGCGAATAGGTTACATGCCGTTTGTAACCCAGCTGCTAAACTCATGGATTTGGATCTGTAAAATAGTAATTGAAAACACCTGTTAGACCTGTGTCGGTCTAGTAACAAGACTGAACTGGACTCTAGTTGAAAGCTATGGGGTGACATTCTTTTTTATATCCAGCACCTGCTCAAATACTTTAAATGTGCGTATGTAATGTTTTCCTACACGTAACCTTTAGCTGTAGTCTTTTCCTATACGGAGGTGAACGGTGGTTGGTGCGCTCACCAGGGCAGCCTTTGGGTCCTCCCTGGCGTTGTTGCTTCTCTGATTAGTGGATTTGGCGGGGTGGCGGGCCAGGGTCTTCTGAATGCAGCGTTTGTCCTGGGGACTGCAGCGGATGTTGCTGTTGTTGGGGTGCTCAGGGATGGTCTCATCGTGCCTGTCCATCGCTGTGGGACACAACAGTTAACACTGAGTCGCAACACTACAAGTCACCAACATTTTATTGAAGCCTTTATTTATCCCGCAAGTCCCATCAATGTCAATAGACCTTTTTTTTTTTTTACCAGGGAAACCTCTAGAGCTACAACCTACACAACACATGAAAGACTCGCAATCCCAACCCGTACAAGGCCGCAACTCATACAGTGGAGAGTAAGTATTTGATACACTGACGATTTTGCAGGTTTCCCTACTTACAAAGCATGTAGAGGTCTGTCATTTTTTATCATAGGTACACTTTAACTGTGAGAGACGGAATCTAAAACAAAAATCCAGAAAATCACATTGTATGATTTTTATGTAATTAATTTGCATTTTATTGCATGACATAAGTATTTGATCACCTACCAACCAGTAAGAATTCTGGCTCTCACAGACCTGTTCGTTTTTCTTTAAGAAGCCCTCCTGTTCTCCACTCATTACCTGTATTAACTGCACCTGTTTGAACTCGTTACCTGTATGAAAGACACCTGTCCACACACTCAATCAATCAGACTCCAACCTCTCCACAATGGCCAAGACCAGAGAGCTGTCTAAGGACATCAGGGATAAAATTGTAGACCTGCACAAGGCTGGGATGGGCTACAGGACAATAGGCAAGCAGCTTGGTGAGAAGGCAACAACTGTTGGTGCAATTATTAGAAAATGGAAGAAGTTCAAGATGACGGTCAATCACCCTCGGTCTGGGGCTCCATGCAAGATCTCACCTCGTGGGGCATCAATGATCATGAGGAAGGTGAGGGATCAGCCCAGAACTACACGGTAGGACCTGGTCAATGACCTGAAGAGAGCTGGGACCATAGTCTCAAAGAAAACCATTATTAACACACTACGCCGTCATGGATTAAAATCCTGCAGCGCACGCAAGGTCCCCCTGCTCAAGCCAGCGCATGTCCAGGCCCGTCTGAAGTTTGCCAATGACCATCTGGATCATCCAGAGGAGGAATGGGAGGTGGTCATGTGGTCTGATGATACATAAATTGGGATTTTTGGTCTAAACTCCACTCGCCGTGTTTGGAGGAAGAAGAAGGATGAGTACAACCCCAAGAACAGCATCCCAACCGTGAAACATAGAGGTGGAAACATCATTCTTTGGGGATGCTTTTCTGCAAAGGGGACAGGACGACTGCACCGTATTGAGGGGAGGATGGATGGTTGCCATGTATCGCGAGATCTTGGCCAACAACCTCCTTCCCTCAGTAAGAGCATTGAAGATGGGTCATGGCTGGGTCTTCCAGCATGACAACGACCCAAAACACACAGCCAGGGCAACTAAGTAGTGGCTCCGTAAGAAGCATCTCAGGTCCTGGAGTGGCCTAGCCAGTCTCCAGACCTGAACCCAATAGAAAATCTTTGAAGGGAGCTGAAAGTCCGTATTGCCCAGCGACAGCCCCGAAACCTGAAGGATCTGGAGAAGGTCTGTATGGAGGAGTGGGCCAAAATCCCTGCTCCAGTGTGTGCAAACCTGGTGAAGAACTACAGGAAACGTATGATCTCTGTAATTGCAAACAAAGGTTTCTGTACAAAATATTAAGTTCTGTTTTTCTGATGTATCAAATACTTATGTCATGCAATAAAATTAATTACTTAAAAATCATACAATGTGATTTTCTGGATTGTTGTTTTAGATTCCGTCTCTCACAGTTGAAGTGTACCTATGATAAAAATGACAGACCTCTACATGCTTTGTAAGTAGGAAAACTTGCAAAATTGGCAGTGTATCAAATACTTGTTCTCCCCACTGTATATGTCACAGCACAAGAGTTGAAACAATAGACCATGCCATTTTTGATGAGTTTCTCTGTCAATTACACCTTCTCTCAGAGGCTTTTCGCAATTTGTTGATTGCATGAAAATGTATAATTTCGTGTACCTAATTTACAGTATATCACTGATCTGACCCAATGCAAATGTTGTCATACCAACAGAGAGATATCTTTCCATAAATATGTGTGTGACCAATAACATTTGATTTGATTTGATGAAAACACCATGGTGAATTGTAGGCTAAGAACCAGGCTTAGCATCAAGGACAAACAGTGGTGTTCCCACTCAGAGGGGTACAATACAGTAAATTACCCCCCCCCCCTCTCCTCACTGCCTGCCTACCCATTGTGGCCTGTGCCACATTTACCTTGCAATAATTCTCCAGTTCTATGGCCCTGCAGGCAGCCAGCTGTTTCCTCAGGAAACTGCCCCCACCCCACTTCCATCTCCCCTACAGCAAAAAAAAAAAACCTCACTGTGCCAGATGGAGATTGGAAGAGGGTATTTTGCAGTGTCACAAGGTGCCGGTGGGCAAACGTATGGAGTGTGGAGAGCTTTACAGCTGTTTTGTTCTGGCTTGACTGTTCACCTGTGGCCTTTGCAGGGTTGGTTGGTAACTCAAACACATTTTTTCCCCCACCAACTGTTCTTTGCTGTTCTGCTTGTGACCTTTCATGGGTTGGCACTGCAACCATAGCACCCAGAGCCTGGGCTTTTGTGCTTCCTTGAGCTTTGTCTGTCAGATCACTGGAAAGATCAAAGCACGAATGGCGTCTCACATCAGTGTGGCATTAATACCAGTTGCTTCTGGGAACCTACTTTCTGTCAGGGTCAGATCTTCTGCATTGCTCTCTCTGACCTTTCCACATTTACCAAGGGAATTCACTCTGTAATTAGGATTAAATAGCAATTAGCTATCAACAGGTTTAGTTGTGAAGTTATTTTTGTTATTGAACAATGGATAGACTAGCCTACTCATGAGGTAAGGTGGCCTTTGGCTGTTTCAGACTCGGGGTAAGGGGTTTTGCCATTAGCTATTCTAGTCACATTTCAGTAATGACATGAGAGGTTTACATTTCTATACCGCACCTCTCTACATGAGGTTGAGGTGAGGGAGTTGCTCTGAAGTTGATTGACAGGCTGTGTTCTGCCGACCGGGGGTTTGTATGTTTCTGTTGGCCTTACTCATCTGCACTTTCCGCCAGACCCAGGACTGTTTTCCCGTCTCCCTATAAATCGTTCTTTCCCTCTTTTGCCATTTAGCCAGTTTGCCGAATCCGTGCTCCTTCGGAGTGCCATGTCATACAAGCCCAACGTTATTTAAAAGTGGGTCAGGGGGTGCCATGTCCTGTTTGCTGCCACCGCTGTTCTCCGGGCAGGAAGCTGCTGCTTCGGGAGGATTGTGTCAACATCTCCATTTCAAACACAGGCAGGCTGAGGCACAAGGCAGACTGCTGTGATGAATAATAGAAAGGACGGGGGGGACGCACTCCGGGGGGGAAAAAAATCCAAGTAATAATCTTCTTTTAATACAAATGGATCATGTTAAACAAACAGGAGGAAGAAAAGCCAGGGCCAGAACCATTTCGGCTAGATTCCTTTGTCAAGAGCGAAGGCGAAGAACACAAGCATGGACAATGTGCGGTGTTCACTCGCATCCAACCCCAGCCACAGGTGGATAGCCAAGATAAAGAAAGACTCGATTTTACGACTGTTCTGATAAAGGTTCTATCATTTCCATCTGTTTTTGACAGCGCTTAAAAAAAAACAAAAAACTTAGGCCGTGAACATGTCAACCCGGGGAGGTTTGTGTAGAGTTCATGTGGGGTTCAAGAGCTGCTGGATCCCTCGAACCGTTGGCATCTACCGTCGTATCGTTGAATTAATGCAGACTTGTCTGCCACCGACCCAGTTGCAAACCATTTTTCGGCCATGACTTGACCTTCCTCCGGTGAGGTGATTGCCAGGGAATGTCGGCGGTGTGTTCCCCCACTCCCAGCCCACCGGAGGTTCAGAGGGTGGCATCAAACTCCACTGTTCCAGTTGCAGCTGTCACTGGGAGTCTGGACGGAGCATGTGAACTAGTCTCAACACTGTCCCGGGGGACATGTCTGGCTCCGTAGGCTGGACTTCGTTACGCTACATAGCATTATAGCACGTCAGCTAGCGAGACGCTTATCGTCGGCCGTCATTGCATCAGTGGAAATCTGGGTGAGGAGACAGTGGGCGTTTGGCACGCTTGAATGTAAATAGTGCACGTGTGACACAGTTTGTCGCCCACTGCATATCTTATGTCAAGTCATTGCTCTTTCTGTCAGCTGGCAATAGCAAGAATGTGTACAATGTGTTGAACTAAAGTGTTACCCTCCACCTTTCTGGGGGGTATTTTCAGCTTATTGGTCCATAGTGCTTTGTGTGGCATATTTCTGTACTGTAAAACAATGCAGGTGGACATTATTACAATAAAAAGGGATGTGCTCAAAACTACCCTTCCCCTTTTTTCCCCCTTCAACTTTCATTTGACTTCTCTGCTTCATAAAGCAGCCGTGAATCGAGGTAGGTACCCCACAAAAGTGGGCCAAAATGATTTACCCATGAAATAAGAACTGGTTTGGGTGGTTTTTGCTCATGTACAGTAAGGATATCCCACAGAACAGGATCACGCACCAAAATACAACAACATAAAACATTACAGCAACACACCACCCGTGCCAACAGTAACACTGTTCGTAGTGATTAAGCACATTTTGATTGCAGTACATTTGAGTCTCTGGATCATTAGATAGATAAGTGAGTCATTGAATTTATACGTGAAATGTTTAGTGTGCAAACTGTGCATCGATACATAACAACGGGCTTAACTCAGAATGAACGAACGACTGTTCAAACAAAGCACCATGGGCTGAGTCCCCTGCCAGATGTTCCCCTGCCAGATGTTTGTGATATACGTGTTTACATGGGATGTTTCCAAACAAAGCATGATGGGAGCGGTTGCTGTTTATTACGTTCACATATGAACTCAGACATTTTACGAGGGACTTTGATCTCACTGGGCTCCGAGGATTAGGCGTATTTGAATTTGACGACCAGCTAGCGAGCGCTCATCGTCGCTCTGTGTCGTTACTCGGTGTCCGTTGGTTTGTTTGTGCATCTGTGTCTCTACAGCTCTGACACCAGGGGGAGGGGGTCTTAAATCCATGGCTCCATGGAGGGATCAATTAGCTAATCACATTTACTGAGTTCTGCTGCAGAAAGCCCAGCTGTACAAATGGGATAAATACCCAAAGAAAGCAAATAATAAGGACCTAAACACGCCCTCGGGGACATCTGCAATTGGTTTGCCCTATTCCCCAACATATCCTCATTGGCCACAGAGAAATGATTGTATCAGTTCCATAATTCCAGTGAGCACACAGACAAGTGTTTTCCTCACATCGTAAGAAGAACAGGAGTTGTGGATGGTTGACAAGAACAGATGGCTGACTAGACTAGTGCCACTGATCAGGCCTGCCTAAATGCAGATTCATACTGTACATCAGACACATGTGGCTCCTGTAAGCTTACCACCAGCGTGAACGGCATTCGCAACACCTTATGTCAGTAATGACATTCCCATTGACACCTGTATCTGCTTGTAAGTACTACACATTTCCGAGTTTAAAAGGTTTGCGGAGCATTTGAATAAGACACCAAAAGAGACCCCGTCGGCATGTTTGAATGGATTCCAAGCCCTCATAATGATTTCTAAGAATCAGGATTGCGAGAGAGTTTCCGAGAATCGGTTATTAGGGAACTGCATGAGATTTGCAGGACATGATAAGATGCTAAATGTACTCCCCAGTACTTACAGTTGCTATGGAAATTGAGTTTACGAATACTGCAGCTTTGAACTTGAAGGAATGTAACAGAAGGCATAGAGTAGATAGCATCTGGACATCTATCCCTCAGATTTAAATGGTCTGTGCGTCTGGCCATGGAAATGGTAGGCTAGCTTTGGGAAAAGTTTATTGACAAAATGTGTGAAAATGTTATATTCCGAGTATATGACCGTTTCATTGGGATGCTTTCTGGTACATGTGCTGTCAATTCAGGATCAGTTATACTCTTCCCCCTACGGTGTCCTTGTCTTTGGGAATCCTCTGGGGCAGTGCGGGAAGCGTCTCAAGGAGATGTACCCCTCGGTTTAATAATGGATAAACCCGGCAAAAGTGCCACAAAGGAACTCGTACACTTGTGGCTTGGGTTTTTCCTCATACTCCCTCTCTCTTCCTCTCTCTCTCTCTCCTGTTTCTTCCTGTCCGTCTGTGGGGGTTTCAGAGGCGCTGCACTGAAGTGTTGATGTAAGACTTATTGAGTAGGGCTACGTTGGGGGGGGGGGGTCAACCGAAGCTCAACCCTGGGATAGTAGGATTCCAGAACACTGAAAACAAAACAAAACATCCAAACATTTCGACGCCGTTTAGCATTTCATCAATCGCTGACACCCCCTAGCTTGCCGAGAGAGTTTACGAGAACTCCCAAACCGCTGAGCTTTCGCACTTTAGCCCACTTCGGCGTCAGCGCCGCTCGTCTCCAACGGACAGCACAATGGCGTGGATGGCGAAGTCATTCAGTAAACAATGTTTAGGGAAAAACATTCAGCCAGATTAAGCAATTCAGAGGACGGTACGAAGCCAAAACCAAGACCGTCCACCTTTTTATCATGCACTAAACAGCTTTCCCCCTCTCTCTGATTCCGTTTAGTCACGCTATGTGCTGGCCTAACCTAGGCTGGCCTCGCACAGAGCAGAAGGCTCTCATTTCTGCTCTGGCAGCAAGCGTGCCGATGAGCTCATCCTAGCAGTGCTGGACGGTGGGCGATGCGCTCCGGGGCAGGGGGGTGGGGGGGGGGGGGGAAGAGAGGAGCAGCAACCCACCCAGGCCCAGGGGGAAACTGATGCAGTAGTGCTGGAGACTTGAGTCTCTGGAAGTGCATTCAAAATGGCACCCTATTCTCCCTAAAGCAGAGCACTACTTTTGACCAGAGAGCCCTGAGAAGAGTGTGCCATGTCAGACGCAGCCTGGAAGTTGAGGGCTGTTCAAGTCTGTCCAAAGTCTCGCCTTGCTGTGCTGCTTGGAACTGGGAGATAGTTCACCTTCATTACCGATAACCGCTGGAGGTCCCGACAATCAGTGTGGATGAAATCTGGAACAAATGAGTGAATGGCTTCGTAGGCGGTGCGTTTTTTTTTAAACGATCGCTACCAAACTTCTTTGGCATAATAGAAATCGCCACCGTGAAAGACTGCCTACGAGTTCCCCCTGCTTTGGAAGGGGAGAGAGGAAGAATTTTTAAAAAAAAGGCAGGAACAGTTTCATCTGCTGCCATCTGAAGAATACGATGGAACAGGAATAGCAGATAAGCCATACAGTATTAGATGTTCAAGTGGAACCAGACCTCTGCTGCTGCAGTAGGAAGAAGAATGTGACTACCGTGAGAGGAGAAAGACAGGGGTTGTATCAAGATGTCTGCAGGGGGAAGTGAACAAGACATCTCCAGTAAGAGGAGTCAGTCAGTCAGACATCTGCAGTGCCAGCGAAGAGGAGGAGGAGGAAGAGGAATGGGGGCCATGAAGAGAGTGAGAATGAATTACTGATTGCAGAGAGCTCTAATAGCCTGAGACTGGCCGCACTCCATTACAGAGTAATTTCATACAGGCAGACAGGCAGCTTTTATTACCTCCTCTTGTTAAACACACACACACACCCACCCACACCCACCCACCCACCCATCCACCCACACACACACACACACACACACACACACACACACACACACACACACACACACACACACACACACACACACACACATACACACGGTTCCCTGCAATACAACACACACACACTTATGACCACGTATTAACATGCTGAGATCAATAACAGGATACACACAGAGATACACGGACATACATTCACACATATGGTGCATACGCCAACATATACTGCAGCTACATCAGTACACTCATGCATACACTCACAAATATATACAAATACACTTATAATGTATTCTCACACATTTACATTCAGTTCACGCTCACACAGACACTACATGACCAAGAGAATGTGGACACCTGCTCATTGGACATCTCATTCCAAAATCATGGGCATTAATATGGAGTTGGTCCCCCCTTTGCTGCTATAACAGCCTCCACTCTTCTGGAAAGGCTTTTCACTAGATGTTGGAACATTGCTGCAGGGACTTGCTTCCATTCAGCCACAAGAGCATTAGTGAGGTCGGGCACCGATGTTGGGTGATTAGGTCTGGCTCGCAGTCAGCATTCCAATTCATCCCAAAGGTGTTCGATGGGGTTGAGGTCAGGGCTCTGTGCAGGTCATTCAAGTTCTTCCACACCAATCTCGGCAAAACATTTCTCTATGGACCTCACTTTGTGCAACAACGAGGCTGAGCCGTTGTTGTTCCTAGACATTTCCACTTCCCAATAACAGCACTTACAGTTGACATGGGCAGCTCTAGCAGGCCAGAAATGTGACAAACTGACTTGTTGGAAAGGTGGCATCTCATGACGTGCCCTGTTGAAAGCCACTGAGCTCTTCAGTAAGGCCATCTACTGCCAATGTTTGTCTATGGAGATTGCATGGCTGTGTGCTCGATTGTATACCCCCGTCAGCAACGGGTGTGAATGAAATAGCCAAATCCACTCATCTGAATGGATGACATACCTTTGTATATATAGTGTACGTACACACATACACACACACACACACACACACACACACACACACACACACACACACACACACACACATATACACTGAACACACACGCAAAAACACATGCATACATATACAAACCCACACACAGAGCACGGAAATTTGATCACGCTTGTCTCATCCGATGTGAGTAAGACCTTTATACAGGTCAACATTCACAAGGCCGCAGGGCCAGATGGATTACCAGGACGTGTACTCCGAGCATGCGCTGTCCAACTGGCAAGTGTCTTCACTGACATTTTCAACCTCTCCCTGTCTGAGTCTGTAATACCAACATATTTCAAGCAGACCAAGAACACTAAGGTAACCTGCCTAAATTACTACCAACCCGTAGCACTCACGTCTGTAGGCATGAAGTGCTTTGAATGGCTTTCATGGCTCACATCAACACCATTATCCCAGAAACCATAGACCCACTCCAATTTGCATACCGCCCTAACAGATCCAAAGATTATGCAATCTCTATTGCACTCCACACTGCCCTTTCCCACCTGGACAAAAGGAACACCTATGTGAGAATGCTATTCATTGACTACAGCTTAGCGTTCAACACCATAGTGCCCTCAAAGCTCATCACTAAGCTAAGGATCCTGGGACTAAACATCTCCCTCTGCAACTGGATCCTGGACTTCCTGACGGGCCGCCCCCAGGTGGTAAGGGTAGGTAACAACACATCCGCCATGCTGATCCTCAATACAGGGGCCCCTCAGGGGTGCGTGCTCAGTCCCCTCCTGTACTCCCTGTTCACTCATGACTGCACGGCCAGGCACGACTCCAACACCATCATTAAGTTTGCCGATGACACAACAGTGGTAGTCCGGATCACCGACAACGACGAAACAGCCTATAGGGAGGAGGTCAAAGACCTGGACGTGTGGTGCCAGGACAACAACCTCTCCCTCAACGTGATCAAGACAAAGGAGATGATTGTTGACTACAGGAAAAGGAGGACTGATCACACACCAATTCTGGCTGTGGGGGAGCAGGTTGAGAGCTTCAAGTTCCTTGGTGTCCACATCACCAACAAACCAACATGGTCAAAGCACACCAAGACAGTCTTGAAGAGGGCACGACTAAACCTATTCCCCCTTAGGAGACTGAAAATATTTGGCATGGGTCCTCAGATCCTCAAAAGGTTCCACAGCTGCACCATCGAGAGCATCCTGACTGGTTGCGTCACTGCCTGGTACGGCAACTGCTCGGGCCTCCGACCGCAAGGCACTACAGAGGGTCGTGCGTACAGCCCAGTACATCACTGTGGCCAAGCTTCCTGCCATCCAGGACCTCTATACCAGCCGGTGTCAGAGGAAGGCCCTAAAAATTGTCAAAGACTCCAGCCACCCTAGTTAGAGACTGTACTCTCTGCTACTGCATGGCAAGCTGTACCAGAGTGCCAAGTCTAGGTACAAGAGGCTTCTAAACAGCTTCTATCCCCAAGCCATAATACTCCTGAACATCTAATAAAATGGCTACCCACACTATTTGCTTTGCCCCCCCCCCCCCCTCTTTCACACTACTGCTACTCCCTGTTATTATCCATGCATAAGTCACTTTAATAACTCTATTATTATTTTACTGCTGCCCTTTAATTATTTGTTCTCATTCTTATTTTTTTTTTAAACTGCATTGTTGGTTAGGGCTTGTAAGTGGGCATTTCACTGATACCTTTTCTGCTATGTCTAAGGCAGAAGGTGCCCTTTTGCTGTGTACGGCCGGGTGCAAAACAGCGGGGGGACTGTGTGCTCTCAGGTCAGGCCATGCGTGAAGAGCTGGTGTGTGTGCTCTGGGCCGAGGCTTAGCGGAGATTAGAGCAAACAAGCAGCACATTGCCACACCCTCCCCAGCTCAGGTAAGAGCAGGGAGCAGGGAGAGAACAGTCTGGCCCAGCCCCGGTATCCTGGCCCACTTAACTGCGTATGGTCCAACTGGACCGGCTAGGATCCAACATGAGAGAGGGAGAGAGAGGAAGAGAAAGTGTGAAGAGACCAACCAGTCCGCCAGGCTTGATTTTACAGCTACATCCTGTTGTATACAGTACTAACCTGGAAAACGACTGAGGCTATTGAGGTGGCGGTGTTCTCATGCACACATGTCCTAGTTCTGGGTAGGCGTGCCAGTGCACCACTAAGAGTGTTGCACACAGTAGCCGAAAATACAATATGGAGAGTCGGACCACAACTGAAGAAAAGAAGGAGGGATAACATAACGCATCACCCATTTTTAACAGAGGGTGAACCCCCAGTGATGCCACCTGCACATACAGCCACATCAGTGGACAAGCGTTAAAGATACCGGTATCCCGCATCCACACCTTCCCTATTGTCTCACCTGAGTTCTCTTCCACATCCCTCTCGTCGGTGCACACTCCCTGGCCATGCATGAGCGAGTGGAGGGGCCTCTCCACGTTCCGTGGCGGATAGCAGCGGAGCCCCGTGCCGCAGCGGGGCGAGTAGACGCCGCAGTGCACCCCCTTGGCCAGGGCGCAGGTGGGGCAGCAGCCGCAGCCCGCCTCCCTCACCGTCTCTTCGCAGCTGCCATCAGGCAGCTGGCAGCTGGCCAGCCGCTCCTCGGAGCACACAGGGCAGCGGATGGCCTCCTCCGTCAGACACAGGGTCGCCAGCGAAAGGGCGCCCACCGCCCACAGGCCCCAGCAGGGCGGCGCTATAGCCGCACCGCCACCTCGCACCATGGCAGTCCCGAAGGCGTGATCTCAAATCTTTGTCCTCGATTTCTCTTGCACTTCCTGCAGTTTGTTTGTTAGTATTCCTTCTGTTTCTCTGCTCTCTCGCCCACAACTGTTTGGTCTCTGCTTTAGTTTTGGAGGGTAAGGAATGGGAGGGAGGCGGTTGGAGGGTTTGGTCTTTGATGTTGCCCGCTGGTTGGTGTTTCGGGTGGCAGGGGTTTTGGCAGGAGTTGGAACACAATGTCCCCGCTGTTTTACCTCGTTTTTTTTTAGGCTTGATTTCCTAGCCCTAGGATGTTTGGGAGGTTGGAAAAAGAATGCAGGTAGATCAAAGAATGCTAAATATCTAGTCCTTGCTCTCCCATGCGACGAAAGTCTTTAAGTCTTTGAGTCGCACAAAGTGGTTATTTGTTGGGAAGTAGAACAAATGCCCACTGGTCTATTTAGGTGAGTCTTTCTCCCTTCAAGAAGAATTCACACAGAGCCCGTGAAGCCTTTTATAGTGCAAAGAGAAAAGTCTGTGGTTTGCCAATGTCCAGGTGTAGGGAAGGGGCATCAAGTTTTTCAAGTTGAGTAGCAATTTCCTCTTCCATATGGGGTGCAGTGCAATGGGTTGCTCCTGAGAATGGCTCTACACGAGTGGCTCTTCTTGGAATTTATACTGCTGGCCAATGGACACGCCTCCTTCTTCAGGGGGAGAGGAGCTGAAAGGCACAGGGAAGAAATGCCAGGCTAAAGCTCTCGCGCTCTCGCGCTCTCTCTCACTCTCTCTCACTCTCTCTCTCTCTCTTTTTCTCTTGCTGTCGCTCACTCATGCTCTCACACAGACACACACACACATGCTCTCTCCCTCACGTTTTCTCCCTCAATCTTGAATGCTCGCACAGAATTGCAGGGAAGAAAGACTGAGCTGAACCACCCTCCACCCACACACGCACGCACACACGCACGCACACACACACACACACACACACACACTCTCTGTACCCACTCTCACTCTCTCTTTTCCTGTGTTGAATATTCACAGAACGAGTATCTCACTTTTTGTCCCCTTATAACACAGAATCACACCGACAAAATATGTAACTAAAGCCTTCCCCTCTCTCACATTTCAGACTCAAGAGCTGGCAGCACCTTCACCCTAACACAATGACTATGAACACAAAAAATTGCTAACTCGCATCATTACAATAGCTTGCCGTGAACCACTAACCCCTACTCTCCCCTCTCTCTCTTTCTCATCCCCCCTCTCTCATTCTCTCTCTAAATACACACTAGCCTGAACATGAACTTGCACTCTGACACACAAACACACACAGAGAGAAAAACGTATCTGGAAAGCTATTATTCTCACTCGCAGTAAAAGGCATTCATACACACACAAAGGGGATAAAGGAAACCACTTCCATGCCATCTTAAACTCTCTTTCACAGACACACGCACACACACACCTCCAGCTAATGACAAAGCATTGTTGAAATAACAAAGCTTGGGCAACCTCATGTCCCTTTCCTGCACATGGCCGTGGTTAGTGTGGCCAGTGTGTGTGTGTTGTGTGAGAAGACGAGTCCATTAGGGACCAGCATCCCGCTTTTCCTCCCTCTGCATCTGCCCTTTACTCACTCACTCTCCATTCAATTCAATTCAAGGAGCTTCATTGGCATGGGAAACATATGTTTACATTGCCGAAGCAAGTGAAAAAGATCATAAAAAACAAAAGTGAAATAAACTCTCTC